>NC_134627.1:9863870-9971370 GCF_046129695.1 Lonchura striata | reverse complement strand
GCCCTGATAGACCCAAGGGAGCCCTACAAACTGACATCAGGAACCTGGACTGCTGAGTTTTCTTTCTTAGGGAAAATAGAAAAAGGACGTGCCCAGGGGCCCCTGGCCCTGGGCTGGAGACTCACTGCAAAATATCCTTATATCGAAGGATGGACCCCACACCGAAGTTGTCCCCACCTCAAACTTGTGCTGCCCTGATAGACCCAAGGGAGCCCTACAAACTGACATCAGGAACCTGGACTGCTGAGTTTTCTTTCCCAGGGAAAATGGAAAAAGGATGTGCCCAGGGGCCCTGGCCCTGACTGCAAAAAATCCTTATATCGAAGGATGGAACCCACACTGAAGTTGTCCCCACCTCAAACTTGTGCTGCCCTGATAGACCCAAGGGTGCTCTACAAACTGACATCAGGAACCTGGACTGCTGAGTTTTCTTTCCCAGGGAAAATGGAAAAAGGATGTGCCCAGGGGGCCCTGGCCCTGGGCTGGAGACTCACTGCAAAAAATCCTTATATCGAAGGATGGACCCCACACCGAAGTTGTCCCCACCTCAAACTTGTGCTGCCCTGATACACCCAAGGGAGCCCTACAAACTGACATCAGGAACCTGGACTGCTGAGTTTTCTTTCCCAGGGAAAATGGAAAAAGGATGTGCCCAGGGGCCCCTGGCCCTGACTGCAAAAAATCCTTATATCGAAGGATGGAGCCCACACCGAAGTTGTCCCCTCCTCAAACTTGTGCTGCCCTGATAGACCCAAGGGAGCCCTACAAACTGACATCAGGAACCTGGACTGCTGAGTTTTCTTTCCCAGGGAAAATGGCCAAAGGTTGTGCCCAGGGGCCCCTGGCCCTGACTGCAAAAAATCCTTATATCGAAGGATGGACCCCACACCGAAGTTGTCCCCACCTCAAACTTGTGCTGCCCTGATAGACCCAAGGGAGCCCTACAAACTGACATCAGGAACCTGGACTGCTGAGTTTTCTTTCCCAGGGAAAATGGAAAAAGGATGTGCCCAGGGGCACCTGGCCCTGACTGCAAAAAATCCTTATATCGAAGGATGGACCCCACCCCGAAGTTGTCCCCACCTCAAACTTGTGCTGCCCTGATAGACCCAAGGGAGCCCTACAAACTGACATCAGGAACCTGGACTGCTGAGTTTTCTTTCCCAGGGAAAATGGAAAAAGGATGTGCCCAGGGGCCCCTTGCCCTGACTGTAAAAAATCCTTATATCGAAGGATGGAGCCCACACCGAACTTGTCCCCACCTCAAACTTGTGCTGCCCTGATACACCCAAGGGAGCCCTACAAACTGACATCAGGAACCTGGACTGCTGAGTTTTCTTTCCCAGGGAAAATGGAAAAAGGATGTGCCCAGGGGCCCCTGGCCCTGACTGCAAAAAATCCTTATATCGAAGGATGGACCCCACACCGAATTTGTCCCCACCTCAAACTTTTGCTGCCCTGATAGACTCAAGGGAACCCTACAAACTGACATCAGGAACGTGGACAGCTGAGTTTTCTTTCCCAGGGAAAATGGAAAAAGTATGTACCCAGGGGCCCCTGGCCCTGGGCCCCTGGCCCTGACTGCAAAAAATCCTTATATTGAAGGATGGAGCCCACACCGAAATTGTCCCCACCTCAAACTTGTGCTGCCCTGATAGACCCAAGGGAGCCCAACAAACTGACATCAGGAACCTGGACTGCTGAGTTTTCTTTCCCAGGGAAAATGGAAAAAGGAGGTGCCCAGGGGCCCCTGGCCCTGACTGCAAAAAATCCATATATCGAAGGATGGACCCCACACCGAAGTTGTCCCCACCTCAAACTTGTGCTGCCCTGATAGACCCAAGGGAGCCCTACAAACTGACATCAGGAACCTGGACTGCTGAGTTTTCTTTCCCAGGGAAAATGGAAAAAGGATGTGCCCCGGGTCCCCTGGCCCTGGGCTGGGGCCTCACTACAAAAAATCCTTATATCGAAGGATGGACCCCACACCGAAGATGTCCCCACATGAAACTTGTGCTGCCCTGATAGACCCAAGGGAGCCCTACAAACTGACATCAGGAACCTGGACTGCTGAGTTTTCTTTCCCAGGGAAAATGGAAAAAGGATGTGCCCAGGGGCCCCTAGCCGTGACTGCAAAAAATCCTTATATCGAAGGATGGAGCCCACACCGAAGTTGTCCCCACCTCAAACTTGTGCTGCCCTGATAGACCCAAGGGAGCCCTACAAACTGACATCAGGAACCTGGACTGCTGAGTTTTCTTTCCCAGGGAAAATGGAAAAAGGATGTGCTCAGGGGCCCCTGGCCCTGACTGCAAAAAATCCTTATATCGAAGGATGGAGCCCATACCGAATTTGTCCCCACCTCAAACTTGTGCTGCCCTGATAGACCCAAGGGAGCCCAACAAACTGACATCAGGAACCTGGACTGCTGAGTTTTCTTTCCCAGGGAAAATGGAAAAAGGATGTGCCCAGGGGCCCCTGGCCCTGACTGCAAAAAATCCTTATATCGAAGGATGGACCCCACACCAAAGTTGTCCCCACCTCAAACTTGTGCTGCCCTGATAGACCCAAGGGAGCCCTACAAACTGACATCAGGAACCTGGACTGCTGAGGTTTCTTTCCCAGGGAAAATGGCCAAAGGTTGTGCCCAGGGGCCCCTTGCCCTGACTGCACAAAATCCTTATATAGAAGAATGGACCCCACACCGAAGATGTCCCCACCTCAAACTTGTGCTGCCCTGATAGACCCAAGGGAGCCCTACAAACTGACATCAGGAACCTGGACTGCTGAGTTTTCTTTCCCAGGGAAAATGGAAAAAGGGTGTGCCCAGGGGCCCCTGGCCCTGACTGCAAAAAATCCTTATATCGAAGGATGGACCCCACCCCGAAGTTGTCCCCACCTCAAACTTGTGCTGCCCTGATAGACCCAAGGGAGCCCTACAAACTGACATCAGGAACCTGGACTGCTGAGTTTTCTTTCCCAGGGAAAATGGCCAAAGGTTGTGCCCAGGGGCTCCTAGCCCTGACTGCAAAAAATCCTTATATCGAAGGATGGACCCCACACCGAAGTTGTCTCCACCTCAAACTTGTGCTGCCCTGATAGACCCAAGGGAGCCCTACAAACTGACATCAGGAACCTGGACTGCTGAGTTTTCTTTCCCAGGGAAAATGGAAAAAGGTTGTGCCCAGGGGCCCCTGGCCCTGACTGCAAACAATCCATATATCAAAGGATGGACCCCACACCGAAGTTGTCCCGTCCTCAAATTTGTGCTGCCCTGATAGACCCAAGGGAGCCCTACAAACTGACATCAGGAACCTGGACTGCTGAGTTTTCTTTCCCAGGGAAAATGGAAAAAGGATGTGCCCAGGGGCCCCTGGCCCAGGGCTGGGGCCTAACTGCAAAGAATCCTTATATAGAAGGATGGACCCCACACCGAAGATGTCCCCACCTCAAACTTGTGCTGCCCTGATAGACCCAAGGGAGCCCTACAAACTGACATCAGGAACCTCGACTGCTGAGTTTTCTTTCCCAGGGAAAATGGATAAAGGGTGTGCCCAAGGGCCCCTAGCCCTGACTGGAAAAAATCCTTATATCGAAGGATGGACCCCACACCGAAGTTGTCCCCACCTCAAACTTGTGCTGCCCTGATAGACCCAAGGGAGCCCTACAAACTGACATCAGGAACCTGGACTGCTGAGTTTTCTTTCCCAGGGAAAATGGAAAAAGGATGTGCCCGGGGGCCCCTGGCCCTGACTTCAAAAAATCCTTATATCGAAGGATGGACCCCACACCAAAGTTGTCCCCACCTCAAACTTGTGCTGCCCTGATAGACCCAAGGGAGCCCTACAGACTGACATCAGGAACCTGGACTGCTGAGTTTTCTTTCCCAGGGAAAATGGAAAAAGGATGTGCCCCGGGTCCCCTGGCCCTGGGCTGGGGCCGGACTGCAAAAAATCCTTATATCGAAGGATGGACCCCACACCGAAGATGTCCCCACATGAAACTTGTGCTGCCCTGATAGACCCAAGGGAGCCCTACAAACTGACATCAGGAACCTGGACTGCTGAGTTTTCTTTCCCAGGGAAAATGGAAAAAGGATGTGCCCAGGGGCCCCTGGCCCTGGGCTGGGGCCTCACTGCAAAGAATCCTTATATCGAAGGATGGAGCCCACACCGAAGTTGTCCCCACATTAAAATTGTGCTGCCCTGATAGAGGCAAGGGAGCCCTACAAACTGACATCAGGAACTTGGACTGCTGAGTTTTCTTTCCCAGGGAAAATGGGCAAAAGTTGTGCCCAGGGGCCCCTAGCCGTGACTGCAAAAAATCCTTATATCGAAGGATGGACCCCACACCGAAGTTGTCCCCACCTCAAACTTGTGCTGCCTTGATAGACCCAAGGGAGCCCTACAAACTGATATCAGGAACCTGGACTGCTGAGTTTTCTTTCCCAGGGAAAATGGAAAAAGGATGTGCCCAGGGGCCCCTGGCCCTGACTGCAAAAAATCCTTATATCGAAGGATGGAGCCCACACCGAATTTGTCCCCACCTCAAACTTGTGCTGCCCTGATAGACCCAAGGGAGCCCAACAAACTGACATCAGGAACCTGGACTGCTGAGTTTTCTTTCCCAGGGAAAATGGAAAAAGGATGTGCCCAGGGGCCCCTGGCCCTGACTGCAAAAAATCCTTATATCGAAGGATGGAGCCCACACCGAAATTGTCCCCACCTCAAACTTGTGCTGCCCTGATAGACCCAAGGGTGCTCTACAAACTGACATCAGGAACCTGGACTGCTGAGTTTTCTTTCCCAGGGAAAATGGCCAAAGGTTGTGCCCAGGGGCTCCTAGCCCTGACTGCAAAAAATCCTTATATCGAAGGATGGACCCCACACCGAAGTTGTCCCCACCTCAAACTTGTGCTGCCCTGATACACCCAAGGGAGCCCTACAAACTGACATCAGGAACCTGGACTGCTGAGTTTTCTTTCCCAGGGAAAATGGAAAAAGGATGTGCCCAGGGGCCCCTGGCCCTGACTGCAAACAATCCATATATCAAAGGATGGACCCCACACCGAAATTGTCCCCTCCTCAAATTTGTGCTGCCCTGATAGACCCAAGGGAGCCCTACAAACTGACATCAGGAACCTGGACTGCTGAGTTTTCTTTCCCAGGGAAAATGGAAAAAGGATGTGCCCAGGGGCCCCTGGCCCTGGGCTGGGACCTAACTGCAAAGAATCCTTATATAGAAGGATGGACCCCACACCGAAGATGTCCCCACCTCAAACTTGTGCTGCCCTGATAGACCCAAGGGAGCCCTACAAACTGACATCAGGAACCTGGACTGCTGAGTTTTCTTTCCCAGGGAAAATGGAAAAAGGATGTGCCCAGGGGCACCTGGCCCTGACTGCAAAAAATCCTTATATCGAAGGATGGACCCCACCCCGAAGTTGTCCCCACCTCAAACTTGTGCTGCTCTGATAGACCCAAGGGAGCCCTACAAACTGACATCAGGAACCTGGACTGCTGAGTTTTCTTTCCCAGGGAAAATGGAAAAAGGATGTGCCCAGGGGCCCCTTGCCCTGACTGTAAAAAATCCTTATATCGAAGGATGGAGCCCACACCGAACTTGTCCCCACCTCAAACTTGTGCTGCCCTGATACACCCAAGGGAGCCCTACAAACTGACATCAGGAACCTGGACTGCTGAGTTTTCTTTCCCAGGGAAAATGGAAAAAGGATGTGCCCAGGGGCCCCTGGCCCTGACTGCAAAAAATCCTTATATCGAAGGATGGACCCCACACCGAATTTGTCCCCACCTCAAACTTTTGCTGCCCTGATAGACTCAAGGGAACCCTACAAACTGACATCAGGAACGTGGAGTGCTGAGTTTTCTTTCCCAGGGAAAATGGAAAAAGTATGTACCCAGGGGCCCCTGGCCCTGGGCCCCTGGCCCTGACTGCAAAAAATCCTTATATTGAAGGATGGAGCCCACACCGAAATTGTCCCCACCTCAAACTTGTGCTGCCCTGATAGACCCAAGGGAGCCCAACAAACTGACATCAGGAACCTGGACTGCTGAGTTTTCTTTCCCAGGGAAAATGGAAAAAGGAGGTGCCCAGGGGCCCCTGGCCCTGACTGCAAGAAATCCTTATATCGAAGGATGGACCCCACACCGAAGTTGTCCCCACCTCAAACTTGTGCTGCCCTGATAGACCCAAGGGAGCCCTACAAACTGACATCAGGAACCTGGACTGCTGAGTTTTCTTTCCCAGGGAAAATGGAAAAAGGATGTGCCCCGGGTCCCCTGGCCCTGGGCTGGGGCCTCACTACAAAAAATCCTTATATCGAAGGATGGACCCCACACCGAAGATGTCCCCACATGAAACTTGTGCTGCCCTGATAGACCCAAGGGAGCCCTACAAACTGACATCAGGAACCTGGACTGCTGAGTTTTCTTTCCCAGGGAAAATGGAAAAAGGATGTGCCCAGGGGCCCCTAGCCGTGACTGCAAAAAATCCTTATATCGAAGGATGGACCCCACACCGAAGTTGTCCCCACCTCAAACTTGTGCTGCCCTGATAGACCCAAGGGAGCCCTACAAACTGACATCAGGAACCTGGACTGCTGAGTTTTCTTTCCCAGGGAAAATGGAAAAAGGATGTGCTCAGGGGCCCCTGGCCCTGACTGCAAAAAATCCTTATATCGAAGGATGGAGCCCATACCGAATTTGTCCCCACCTCAAACTTGTGCTGCCCTGATAGACCCAAGGGAGCCCAACAAACTGACATCAGGAACCTGGACTGCTGAGTTTTCTTTCCCAGGGAAAATGGAAAAAGGATGTGCCCAGGGGCCCCTGGCCCTGACTGCAAAAAATCCTTATATCGAAGGATGGACCCCACACCAAAGTTGTCCCCACCTCAAACTTGTGCTGCCCTGATAGACCCAAGGGAGCCCTACAAACTGACATCAGGAACCTGGACTGCTGAGGTTTCTTTCCCAGGGAAAATGGCCAAAGGTTGTGCCCAGGGGCCCCTTGCCCTGACTGCACAAAATCCTTATATAGAAGAATGGACCCCACACCGAAGATGTCCCCACCTCAAACTTGTGCTGCCCTGATACACCCAAGGGAGCCGGACAAACTGACATCAGGAACCTGGACTGCTGAGTTTTCTTTCCCAGGGAAAATGGAAAAAGGGTGTGCCCAGGGGCCCCTGGCCCTGACTGCAAAAAATCCTTATATCGAAGGATGGACCCCACCCCGAAGTTGTCCCCACCTCAAACTTGTGCTGCCCTGATAGACCCAAGGGAGCCCTACAAACTGACATCAGGAACCTGGACTGCTGAGTTTTCTTTCCCAGGGAAAATGGCCAAAGGTTGTGCCCAGGGGCTCCTAGCCCTGACTGCAAAAAATCCTTATATCGAAGGATGGACCCCACACCGAAGTTGTCTCCACCTCAAACTTGTGCTGCCCTGATAGACCCAAGGGAGCCCTACAAACTGACATCAGGAACCTGGACTGCTGAGTTTTCTTTCCCAGGGAAAATGGAAAAAGTTTGTGCCCAGGGGCCCCTGGCCCTGACTGCAAACAATCCATATATCAAAGGATGGACCCCACACCGAAGTTGTCCCGTCCTCAAATTTGTGCTGCCCTGATAGACCCAAGGGAGCCCTACAAACTGACATCAGGAACCTGGACTGCTGAGTTTTCTTTCCCAGGGAAAATGGAAAAAGGATGTGCCCAGGGGCCCCTGGCCCAGGGCTGGGGCCTAACTGCAAAGAATCCTTATATAGAAGGATGGACCCCACACCGAAGATGTCCCCACCTCAAACTTGTGCTGCCCTGATAGACCCAAGGGAGCCCTACAAACTGACATCAGGAACCTGGACTGCTGAGTTTTCTTTCCCAGGGAAAATGGATAAAGGATGTGCCCAAGGGCCCCTAGCCCTGACTGGAAAAAATCCTTATATCGAAGGATGGACCCCACACCGAAGTTGTCCCCACCTCAAACTTGTGCTGCCCTGATAGACCCAAGGGAGCCCTACAAACTGACATCAGGAACCTGGACTGCTGAGTTTTCTTTCCCAGGGAAAATGGAAAAAGGATGTGCCCGGGGGCCCCTGGCCCTGACTTCAAAAAATCCTTATATCGAAGGATGGACCCCACACCAAAGTTGTCCCCACCTCAAACTTGTGCTGCCCTGATAGACCCAAGGGAGCCCTACAGACTGACATCAGGAACCTGGACTGCTGAGTTTTCTTTCCCAGGGAAAATGGAAAAAGGATGTGCCCCGGGTCCCCTGGCCCTGGGCTGGGGCCGGACTGCAAAAAATCCTTATATCGAAGGATGGACCCCACACCGAAGATGTCCCCACATGAAACTTGTGCTGCCCTGATAGACCCAAGGGAGCCCTACAAACTGACATCAGGAACCTGGACTGCTGAGTTTTCTTTCCCAGGGAAAATGGAAAAAGGATGTGCCCAGGGGCCCCTGGCCCTGGGCTGGGGCCTCACTGCAAAGAATCCTTATATCGAAGGATGGAGCCCACACCGAAGTTGTCCCCACATTAAAATTGTGCTGCCCTGATAGAGGCAAGGGAGCCCTACAAACTGACATCAGGAACTTGGACTGCTGAGTTTTCTTTCCCAGGGAAAATGGGCAAAAGTTGTGCCCAGGGGCCCCTAGCCCTGACTGCAAAAAATCCTTATATCGAAGGATGGACCCCACACCGAAGTTGTCCCCACCTCAAACTTGTGCTGCCTTGATAGACCCAAGGGAGCCCTACAAACTGATATCAGGAACCTGGACTGCTGAGTTTTCTTTCCCAGGGAAAATGGAAAAAGGATGTGCCCAGGGGCCCCTGGCCCTGACTGCAAAAAATCCTTATATCGAAGGATGGAGCCCACACCGAATTTGTCCCCACCTCAAACTTGTGCTGCCCTGATAGACCCAAGGGAGCCCAACAAACTGACATCAGGAACCTGGACTGCTGAGTTTTCTTTCCCAGGGAAAATGGAAAAAGGATGTGCCCAGGGGCCCCTGGCCCTGACTGCAAAAAATCCTTATATCGAAGGATGGACCCCACACCGAAGTTGTCCCCACCTCAAACTTGTGCTGCCCTGATAGACCCAAGGGAGCCCTACAAACTGACATCAGGAACCTGGACTGCTGAGTTTTCTTTCCCAGGGAAAATGGCCAAAGGTTGTGCCCAGGGGCTCCTAGCCCTGACTGCAAAAAATCCTTATATCGAAGGATGGACCCCACACCGAAGTTGTCTCCACCTCAAACTTGTGCTGCCCTGATAGACCCAAGGGAGCCCTACAAACTGACATCAGGAACCTGGACTGCTGAGTTTTCTTTCCCAGGGAAAATGGAAAAAGGATGTGCCCAGGGGCCCCTGGCCCTGACTGCAAACAATCCATATATCAAAGGATGGACCCCACACCGAAATTGTCCCCTCCTCAAATTTGTGCTGCCCTGATAGACCCAAGGGAGCCCTACAAACTGACATCAGGAACCTGGACTGCTGAGTTTTCTTTCCCAGGGAAAATGGAAAAAGGATGTGCCCAGGGGCCCCTGGCCCTGGGCTGGGACCTAACTGCAAAGAATCCTTATATAGAAGGATGGACCCCACACCGAAGATGTCCCCACCTCAAACTTGTGCTGCCCTGATAGACCCAAGGGAGCCCTACAAACTGACATCAGGAACCTGGACTGCTGAGTTTTCTTTCCCAGGGGAAATGGATAAAGGATGTGCCCAAGGGCCCCTAGCCCTGACTGGAAAAAATCCTTATATCGAAGGATGGACCCCACACCAAAGTTGTCCCCACCTCAAACTTGTGCTGCCCTGATAGACCCCAGGGAGCCCAACAAACTGACATCAGGAACCTGGACTGCTGAGTTTTCTTTCCCAGGGAAAATGGAAAAAGTATGTACCCAGGGGCCCCTGGCCCTGGGCCCCTGGCCCTGACTGCAAAAAATCCTTATATTGAAGGATGGAGCCCACACCGAAATTGTCCCCACCTCAAACTTGAGCTGCCCTGATAGACCCAAGGGAGCCCAACAAACTGACATCAGGAACCTGGACTGCTGAGTTTTCTTTCCCAGGGAAAATGGAAAATGGATGTGCCCGGGGGCCCCTGGCCCTGACTTCAAAAAATCCTTATATCGAAGGATGGATCGCAGACCAAAGTTGTCCCCACCTCAAACTTGTGCTGCCCTGATAGACCCAAGGGAGCCCTACAGACTGACATCAGGAACCTGGACTGCTGAGTTTTCTTTCCCAGGGAAAATGGAAAAAGGATGTGCCCCGGGTCCCCTGGCCCTGGGCTGGCGCCTCACTGCAAAAAATCCTTATATCGAAGGATGGACCCCACACCGAAGATGTCCCCACATGAAACTTGTGCTGCCCTGATAGACCCAAGGGAGCCCTACAAACTGACATCAGGAACCTGGACTGCTGAGTTTTCTTTCCCAGGGAAAATGGAAAAAGGTTGTGCCCAGGGGCCCCTGGCCCTGACTGCAAAAAATCCTTATATCGAAGGATGGAGCCCACACCGAATTTGTCCCCACCTCAAACTTGTGCTGCCCTGATAGACCCAAGGGAGCCCAACAAACTGACATCAGGAACCTGGACTGCTGAGTTTTCTTTCCCAGGGAAAATGGAAAAAGGATGTGCCCAGGGGCCCCTGGCCCTGTGCGGGAGCCTCACTACAAAAAATCCTTATATCGAAGGATGGACCCCACACCGAAGATGTCCCCACCTCAAACTTGTGCTGCCCTGATACACCCAAGGGAGCCCTACAAACTGACATCAGGAACCTGGACTGCTGAGTTTTCTTTCCCAGGGAAAATGGAAAAAGGATGTGCCCAGGGGCCCCTGGCCCTGACTGCAAAAAATCCTTATATCGAAGGATGGACCCCACACCGAAGTTGTCCCCACCTCAAACTTGTGCTGCCCTGATAGACCCAAGGGAGCCCTACAAACTGACATCAGGAACCTGGACTGCTGAGGTTTCTTTCCCAGGGAAAATGGCCAAAGGTTGTGCCCAGGGGCCCCTTGCCCTGACTGCACAAAATCCTTACATCGAAGAATGGACCCCACACCGAAGATGTCTCCACCTCAAACTTGTGCTGCCCTGATACACCCAAGGGAGCCGGACAAACTGACATCAGGAACCTGGACTGCTGAGTTTTCTTTCCCAGGGAAAATGGAAAAAGGATGTGCCCAGGGGCCCCTGTCCCTGACTGCAAAAAATCCTTATATCGAAGGATGGACCCCACCCCGAAGTTGTCCCCACCTCAAACTTGTGCTGCCCTGATAGACCCAAGGGAGCCCTACAAACTGACATCAGGAACCTGGACTGCTGAGTTTTCTTTCCCAGGGAAAATGGCCAAAGGTTGTGCCCAGGGGCTCCTAGCCCTGACTGCAAAAAATCCTTATATCGAAGGATGGACCCCACACCGAAGTTGTCCCCACCTCAAACTTGTGCTGCCCTGATAGACCCAAGGGAGCCCTACAAACTGACATCAGGAACCTGGACTGCTGAGGTTTCTTTCCCAGGGAAAATGGCCAAAGGTTGTGCCCAGGGGCCCCTTGCCCTGACTGCACAAAATCCTTATATCGAAGAATGGACCCCACACCGAAGATGTCTCCACCTCAAACTTGTGCTGCCCTGATACACCCAAGGGAGCCGGACAAACTGACATCAGGAACCTGGACTGCTGAGTTTTCTTTCCCAGGGAAAATGGAAAAAGGATGTGCCCAGGGGCCCCTGTCCCTGACTGCAAAAAATCCTTATATCGAAGGATGGACCCCACCCCTTAGTTGTCCCCACCTCAAACTTGTGCTGCCCTGATAGACCCAAGGGAGCCCTACAAACTGACATCAGGAACCTGGACTGCTGAGTTTTCTTTCCCAGGGAAAATGGCCAAAGGTTGTGCCCAGGGGCTCCTAGCCCTGACTGCAAAAAATCCGTATATCGAAGGATGGACCCCACACCGAAGTTGTCTCCACCTCAAACTTGTGCTGCCCTGATAGACCCAAGGGAGCCCTACAAACTGACATCAGGAACCTGGACTGCTGAGTTTTCTTTCCCAGGGAAAATGGAAAAAGGATGTGCCCAGGGGCCCCTGGCCCTGACTGCAAACAATCCATATATAAAAGGATGGACCCCACACCGAAGTTGTCCCCTCCTCAAATTTGTGCTGCCCTGATAGACCCAAGGGAGCCCTACAAACTGACATCAGGAACCTGGACTGCTGAGTTTTCTTTCCCAGGGAAAATGGAAAAAGGATGTGCCCAGGGGCCCCTGGCCCTGGGCTGGGGCCTAACTGCAAAGAATCCTTATATAGAAGGATGGACCCCACACCGAAGATGTCCCCACCTCAAACTTGTGCTGCCCTGATAGACCCAAGGGAGCCCTACAAACTGACATCAGGAACCTGGACTGCTGAGTTTTCTTTCCCAGGGAAAATGGATAAAGGATGTGCCCAAGGGCCCCTAGCCCTGACTGGAAAAAATCCTTATATCGAAGGATGGACCCCACACCGAAGATGTCCCCACCTCAAACTTGTGCTGCCCTGATAGACCCCAGGGAGCCCAACAAACTGACATCAGGAACCTGGACTGCTGAGTTTTCTTTCCCAGGGAAAATGGAAAAAGTATGTACCCAGGGGCCCCTGGCCCTGGGCCCCTGGCCCTGACTGCAAAAAATCCTTATATTGAAGGATGGAGCCCACACCGAAGATGTCCCCACCTCAAACTTGAGCTGCCCTGATAGACCCAAGGGAGCCCTACAAACTGACATCAGGAACCTGGACTGCTGAGTTTTCTTTCCCAGGGAAAATGGAAAAAGGATGTGCCCCGGGTCCCCTGGCCGTGGGCTGGGGCCTGACTGCAAAAAATCCTTATATCGAAGGATGGACCCCACACCGAAGATGTCCCCACATGAAACTTGTGCTGCCCTGATAGACCCAAGGGAGCCCTACAAACTGACATCAGGAACCTGGACTGCTGAGTTTTCTTTCCCAGGGAAAATGGAAAAAGGATGTGCCCAGGGGCCCCTGGCCCTGGGCTGGGGCCTCACTGCAAAGAATCCTTATATCGAAGGATGGACCCCACACCGAAGTTGTCCCCACATTAAAATTGTGCTTCCCTGATAGAGGCAAGGGAGCCCTACAAACTGACATCAGGAACTTGGACTGATGAGTTTCCTTTCCCAGGGAAAATGGGCAAAAGTTGTGCCCAGGGGCCCCTAGCCGTGACTGCAAAAAATCCTTATATCGAAGGATGGACCCCACACCGAAGTTGTCCCCACCTCAAACTTGTTCTGCCCTGATAGACCCAAGGGAGCCCTACAAACTGATATCAGGAACCTGGACTGCTGAGTTTTCTTTCCCAGGGAAAATGGAAAAAGGATGTGCCCAGGGGCCCCTGGCCCTGACTGCAAAAAATCCTTATATCGAAGGATGGAGCCCACACCGAATTTGTCCCCACCTCAAACTTGTGCTGCCCTGATAGACCCAAGGGAGCCCAACAAACTGACATCAGGAACCTGGACTGCTGAGTTTTCTTTCCCAGGGAAAATGGAAAAAGGATGTGCCCTGGGGCCCCTGGCCCTGTGCGGGAGCCTCACTACAAAAAATCCTTATATCGAAGGATGGACCCCACACCGAAGATGTCCCCACCTCAAACTTGTGCTGCCCTGATACACCCAAGGGAGCCCTACAAACTGACATCAGGAACCTGGACTGCTGAGTTTTCTTTCCCAGGGAAAATGGAAAAAGGATGTGCCCAGGGGCCCCTGGCCCTGACTGTAAAAAATCCTTATATCGAAGGATGGACCCCACACCGAAGTTGTCCCCACCTCAAACTTGTGCTGCCCTGATAGACCCAAGGGAGCCCTACAAACTGACGTCAGGAACCTGGACTGCTGAATTTTCTCTCCCAGGGAAAATGGCCAAAGGATGTGCCCAGGGGCCCCTGACCCTGGTCCCCTGGCCCTGACTGCAAAAAATCCTTATATCGAAGGATGGAGCCCACACCAAAGTTGTCCCCACCTCAAACTTGTGCTGCCCTGATAGACCCAAGGGAGCCCTAAAAACTGACATCAGGAACCTGGACTGCTGAGCTTTCTTTCCCAGGGAAAATGGAAAAAGGATGTGCCCAGGGGCCCCTGGTCCTGACTGCAAAGAATCCTTATATCGAAGGATGGACCCCACACCGAAGTTGTCCCCACCTCAAACTTGTGCTGCCCTGATACACCCAAGGGAGCCCTACAAACTGAAATCAGGAACCTGGATGCTGAGTTTTCTTTCCCAGGGAAAATGGAAAAAGGATGTGCCCAGGGGCCCCTGGTCCTGGGCTGGGGCCTCACTAAAAAAAATCCTCATATCGAAGGATGGATCCCACACCGAAATTGTCCCCACCTCAATCTTGTGCTGCCCTGATAGACCCAAGGGAACCCTACAAACTGACATCAGGAACCTGGACTGCTGAATTTTCTTTCCCAGGGAAAATGGAAAAAGGATGTACCCAGGGGCCCCTGGCCCTGACTGCAAAAAATCCTTATATCGAAGGATGGACCCCACACCGAAGTTGTCCCCACCTCAAACTTGTGCTGCCCTGATAGACCCAAGGGAGCCCTACAAACTGACATCAGGAACCTGGACTGCTGATTTTTCTTTCCCAGGGAAAATGGAAAAAGGATGTGCCCAGGGGCCCCTGGCCCTGACTGCAAAAAATCCTTATATCGAAGGATGGACCCCACACCGAAGTTGTCCCCACCTCAAACTTGTGCTGCCCTGATAGACCCAAGGGATCCCTACAAACTGACATCAGGAACCTGGACTGCTGAGTTTTCTTTCCCAGGGAAAATGGAAAAAGGATGTGCCCAGGGGCCCGTGGCGCTGGGCTGGGACCGGACTGCAAAGAATCCTTATATCGAAGGATGGAGCCCAGACCAAAGTTGTCCCCACCTCAAACTTGTGCTGCCCTGATAGACCCAAGGGAGCCCTACAAAATGACATCAGGAACCTGGACTGCTGAGTTTTCTTTACCAGGGAAAATGGAAAAAGGATGTGCCCAGGGGCCCCTGGACCAGGGCTGGGGCCTCACTGCAAAGAATCCTTATATCGAAGGATGGACCCCACACCGAAGTTGTCCCCACCTCAAACTTGTGCTGCCCTGATAGACCCAAGGGAGCCCTACAAACTGACATCAGGAACCTGGACTGCTGAGTTTTCTTTCCCAGGGAAAATGGAAAAAGGATGTGCCCAGGGGCCCCTGGCCCTGACTGCAAAAAATCCATATATCGAATGATGGACCCCACACCGAAGTTGTCCCCACCTCAAACTTGTGCTGCCCTGATAGACCCAGGGAGCCCTACAAACTGACATCAGGAACCTGGACTTCTGAGTTTTCTTTCCCAGGGAAAATGGAAAAAGGATGTGCCCAGGGGCCCCTGGCCCTCACTGCAAAGAATCCTTATATCGAAGGATGGACCCCACACTGAAGTTCTCTCCAACTCAAACTTGTGCTGCCCTGATAGACCCAAGGGAGCCCTACAAACTGACATCAGGAACCTGGACTGCTGAGTATTCTTTCCCAGGGAAAATGGAAAAAGGATGTGCCCAGGGGCCCCTGGCCCTAGGCCCCGGGGCCTCACTGCAAAGAATCCTTATATCGAAGGATGGATCCCACACCGAAGATGTCCCCACATGAAACTTGTGCTGCCCTGATAGACCCAAGGGAGCCCTACAAACTGACATCAGGAACCTGGACTGCTGAGTTTTCTTTCCCAGGGAAAATGGAAAAAGGATGTGCCCAGGGGCCCCTAGCCCTGACTGCAAAAAATCCTTATATCAAAGGATGGAGCCCACACCGAAGTTGTCCCCACCTCAAACTTTTGCTGCCCTGATAGACCCAAGGGAGCCCTACATACTGACATCAGGAACCTGGACTGCTGAGTTTTCTTTCCCAGGGAAAATGGAAAAAGGATGTGCCCAGGGGCCCCTGGCCCTGGGCCCCTGGCCCTGACTGCAAAAAATCCTTAAATCGAAGGATGGACCCCACACCGAAGTTGTCCGCACCTCAAACTAGTGCTGCCCTGATAGACCCAAGGGAGCCCTACAAACTGACATCAGGAACCTGGACTGCTGAGTTTTCTTTCCCAGGGAAAATGGAAAAAGGATGTGCCCAGGGGCCCCTGGACCTGGGCTGGGGCCTCACTGCAAAGAATCCTTATATCGAAGGATGGACCCCACACCGAAGTTGTCCCCACCTCAATCTTGTGCTGCCCTGATAGACCCAAGGGAGCCCTACAAACTGACATCAGCAATCTGGACTGCTGAGTTTTCTTTCCCAGGGAAAATGGAAAAAGGATGTGCCCAGGGGGCCCTAGCCCTGACTGCAAAAAATCCTTATATCGAAGGATGGACCCCACACCAAAGTTGTCCCCACCTCAAACTTGTGCTGCCCTGATAGACCCAAGGGAGCCCTACAAACTGACATCAGGAACCTGGACTGCTGAGTTTTCTTTCCCAGGGAAAATGGAAAAAGGATGTGCCCAGGGGCCCCTAGCCCTGACTGCAAAAAATCCTTATATCGAAGGATGGAGCCCACACCGAATTTGTCCCCACCTCAAACTTGTGCTGCCCTGATAGACCCAAGGGAGCCCTACAAACTGACATCAGGAACCTGGACTGCTGAGTTTTCATTCCCAGGGAAAATGGCCAAAGGATGTGCCCAAGGGCCCCTGGCCCTAGGCTCAGACCTGACTGCAAATAATCCTTATATAGAAGAATGGAGCCCAGACCGAAGTTGTCCCCACCTCAAACTTGTGCTGCCCTGATAGACCCAAGGGAGCCCTACAAACTGATATCAGGAACTTGGACTGATGAGTTTCCTTTCCCAGGGAAAATGGGCAAAAGTTGTGCCCAGGGGCCCCTAGCCGTGACTGCAAAAAATCCTTATATCGAAGGATGGACCCCACACCGAAGTTGTCCCCACCTCAAACTTGTTCTGCCCTGATAGACCCAAGGGAGCCCTACAAACTGATATCAGGAACCTGGACTGCTGAGTTTTCTTTCCCAGGGAAAATGGAAAAAGGATGTGCCCAGGGGCCCCTGGCCCTGACTGCAAAAAATCCTTATATCGAAGGATGGAGCCCACACCGAATTTGTCCCCACCTCAAACTTGTGCTGCCCTGATAGACCCAAGGGAGCCCAACAAACTGACATCAGGAACCTGGACTGCTGAGTTTTCTTTCCCAGGGAAAATGGAAAAAGGATGTGCCCTGGGGCCCCTGGCCCTGTGCGGGAGCCTCACTACAAAAAATCCTTATATCGAAGGATGGACCCCACACCGAAGATGTCCCCACCTCAAACTTGTGCTGCCCTGATACACCCAAGGGAGCCCTACAAACTGACATCAGGAACCTGGACTGCTGAGTTTTCTTTCCCAGGGAAAATGGAAAAAGGATGTGCCCAGGGGCCCCTGGCCCTGACTGTAAAAAATCCTTATATCGAAGGATGGACCCCACACCGAAGTTGTCCCCACCTCAAACTTGTGCTGCCCTGATAGACCCAAGGGAGCCCTACAAACTGACATCAGGAACCGGGACTGCTGAATTTTCTCTCCCAGGGAAAATGGCCAAAGGATGTGCCCAGGGGCCCCTGACCATGGTCCCCTGGCCCTGACTGCAAAAAATCCTTATATCGAAGGATGGAGCCCACACCAAAGTTGTCCCCACCTCAAACTTGTGCTGCCCTGATAGACCCAAGGGAGCCCTAAAAACTGACATCAGGAACCTGGACTGCTGAGCTTTCTTTCCCAGGGAAAATGGAAAAAGGATGTGCCCAGGGGCCCCTGGTCCTGACTGCAAAGAATCCTTATATCGAAGGATGGACCCCACACCGAAGTTGTCCCCACCTCAAACTTGTGCTGCCCTGATACACCCAAGGGAGCCCTACAAACTGAAATCAGGAACCTGGATGCTGAATTTTCTTTCCCAGGGAAAATGGAAAAAGGATGTGCCCAGGGGCCCCTGGTCCTGGGCTGGGGCCTCACTAAAAAAAATCCTCATATCGAAGGATGGATCCCACACCGAAATTGTCCCCACCTCAATCTTGTGCTGCCCTGATAGACCCAAGGGAACCCTACAAACTGACATCAGGAACCTGGACTGCTGAATTTTCTTTCCCAGGGAAAATGGAAAAAGGATGTACCCAGGGGCCCCTGGCCCTGACTGCAAAAAATCCTTATATCGAAGGATGGACCCCACACCGAAGTTGTCCCCACCTCAAACTTGTGCTGCCCTGATAGACCCAAGGGAGCCCTACAAACTGACATCAGGAACCTGGACTGCTGATTTTTCTTTCCCAGGGAAAATGGAAAAAGGATGTGCCCAGGGGCCCCTGGCCCTGACTGCAAAAAATCCTTATATCGAAGGATGGACCCCACACCGAAGTTGTCCCCACCTCAAACTTGTGCTGCCCTGATAGACCCAAGGGATCCCTACAAACTGACATCAGGAACCTGGACTGCTGAGTTTTCTTTCCCAGGGAAAATGGAAAAAGGATGTGCCCAGGGGCCCGTGGCGCTGGGCTGGGACCGGACTGCAAAGAATCCTTATATCGAAGCATGGAGCCCAGACCAAAGTTGTCCCCACCTCAAACTTGTGCTGCCCTGATAGACCCAAGGGAGCCCTACAAAATGACATCAGGAACCTGGACTGCTGAGTTTTCTTTACCAGGGAAAATGGAAAAAGGATGTGCCCAGGGGCCCCTGGACCAGGGCTGGGGCCTCACTGCAAAGAATCCTTATATCGAAGGATGGACCCCACACCGAAGTTGTCCCCACCTCAAACTTGTGCTGCCCTGATAGACCCAAGGGAGCCCTACAAACTGACATCAGGAACCTGGACTGCTGAGTTTTCTTTCCCAGGGAAAATGGAAAAAGGATGTGCCCAGGGGCCCCTGGCCCTGACTGCAAAAAATCCATATATCGAATGATGGACCCCACACCGAAGTTGTCCCCACCTCAAACTTGTGCTGCCCTGATAGACCCAGGGAGCCCTACAAACTGACATCAGGAACCTGGACTGCTGAGTTTTCTTTCCCAGGGAAAATGGAAAAAGGATGTGCCCAGGGGCCCCTGGCCCTCACTGCAAAGAATCCTTATATCGAAGGATGGACCCCACACTGAAGTTCTCTCCACCTCAAACTTGTGCTGCCCTGATAGACCCAAGGGAGCCCTACAAACTGACATCAGGAACCTGGACTGCTGAGTATTCTTTCCCAGGGAAAATGGAAAAAGGATGTGCCCAGGGGCCCCTGGCCCTAGGCCCCGGGGCCTCACTGCAAAGAATCCTTATATCGAAGGATGGATCCCACACCGAAGATGTCCCCACATGAAACTTGTGCTGCCCTGATAGACCCAAGGGAGCCCTACAAACTGACATCAGGAACCTGGACTGCTGAGTTTTCTTTCCCAGGGAAAATGGAAAAAGGATGTGCCCAGGGGCCCCTAGCCCTGACTGCAAAAAATCCTTATATCAAAGGATGGAGCCCACACCGAAGTTGTCCCCACCTCAAACTTTTGCTGCCCTGATAGACCCAAGGGAGCCCTACATACTGACATCAGGAACCTGGACTGCTGAGTTTTCTTTCCCAGGGAAAATGGAAAAAGGATGTGCCCAGGGGCCCCTGGCCCTGGGCCCCTGGCCCTGACTGCAAAAAATCCTTAAATCGAAGGATGGACCCCACACCGAAGTTGTCCGCACCTCAAACTAGTGCTGCCCTGATAGACCCAAGGGAGCCCTACAAACTGACATCAGGAACCTGGACTGCTGAGTTTTCTTTCCCAGGGAAAATGGAAAAAGGATGTGCCCAGGGGCCCCTGGACCTGGGCTGGGGCCTCACTGCAAAGAATCCTTATATCGAAGGATGGACCCCACACCGAAGTTGTCCCCACCTCAATCTTGTGCTGCCCTGATAGACCCAAGGGAGCCCTACAAACTGACATCAGCAATCTGGACTGCTGAGTTTTCTTTTCCAGGGAAAATGGAAAAAGGCTGTGCCCAGGGGCCCCTGGCCCTGGGCAGAGACCTCACTACAAAAAATCCTTATATCGAAGGATGGAGCCCACACCGAAGTTGTCCCCATCTCAAACTTTTGCTGCCCTGATAGACCCAAGGGAGCCCTACAAACTGACATCAGGAACCTGGACTGCTGAGTTTTCTTTCCCAGGGAAAATGGAAAAAGGATGTGCCCAGGGGGCCCTAGCCCTGACTGCAAAAAATCCTTATATCGAAGGATGGACCCCACACCAAAGTTGTCCCCACCTCAAACTTGTGCTGCCCTGATAGACCCAAGGGAGCCCTACAAACTGACATCAGGAACCTGGACTGCTGAGTTTTCTTTCCCAGGGAAAATGGAAAAAGGATGTGCCCAGGGGCCCCTAGCCCTGACTGCAAAAAATCCTTATATCGAAGGATGGAGCCCACACCGAATTTGTCCCCACCTCAAACTTGTGCTGCCCTGATAGACCCAAGGGAGCCCTACAAACTGACATCAGGAACCTGGACTGCTGAGTTTTCATTCCCAGGGAAAATGGCCAAAGGATGTGCCCAAGGGCCCCTGGCCCTAGGCTCAGACCTGACTGCAAATAATCCTTATATAGAAGAATGGAGCCCAGACCGAAGTTGTCCCCACCTCAAACTTGTGCTGCCCTGATAGACCCAAGGGAGCCCTACAAACTGACATCAGGAACCTGGACTGCTGAGTTTTTTTTCCCAGGGAAAATGGCCAAAGGATGTGCCCACGGGCTTGTGGCCCTGGGCTGGGCCCTGACTGCAAAAAATCCTTAAATCGAAGGATGGACCCCACACCGAAGTTGTCCCCACCTCAAACTTGTGCTGCCCTGATAGACCCAAGGGAGCCCTACAAACTGACATCAGGAACCTGGACTGCTGAGTTTTCTTTCCCAGGGAAAATGGAAAAAGGATGTGCCCAGGGGCCCCTGGACCTGGGCTGGGGCCTCACTGCAAAGAATCCTTATATCGAAGGATGGATCCCACACCGAAGTTGTCCCCACCTCAAACTTGTGCTGCCCTGATAGACCCAAGGGAGCCCTACAAACTGACATCAGCAACCTGGACTGCTGAGTTTTCTTTTCCAGGGAAAATGGAAAAAGGCTGTGCCCAGGGGCCCCTGGCCCTGGGCAGAGACCTCACTACAAAAAATCCTTATATCGAAGGATGGAGCCCACACCGAATTTGTCCCCACCTCAAACTTGTGCTGCCCTGATACACCCAAGGGAGCCCTACAAACTGACATCAGGAACCTGGACTGCTGAGTTTTCTTTCCCAGGGAAAATGGAAAAAGGATGTGCCCAGGGGCCCCTGGCCCTGTGCAGGGACCTCACGGCAAAAAATCCTTATATCGAAGGATGGAGCCCACACCGAAGTTGTCGCAACCTCAAAATTGTGCTGCCCTGATAGACCCAAGGGAGCTCTACAAACTGACATCAGGAACCTGGACTGCTGAGTTTTCTTTCCCAGGGAAAATGGAAAAAGGATGTGCCCAGGGGCCCCTAGCCCTGACTGCAAAAAATCCTTATATCGAAGGATGCACCCCACACCGAAGTTGTCCCCACCTCAAACTTGTGCTGCCCTGATAGACCCAAGGGAGCCCTACAAACTGACATCAGGAACCTTGACTGCTGTGTTTTCTTTCCAAAGGAAAAGGGAAAAAGGATGTGCCCAGGGGCCCCTGGCCCTGGGCTGGGGACTCACTGCAAAAAATCCTTATATCGAAGGATGGACTCCACACCGAAGTTGTCCCCACCTCAAACTTGTGCTGCCCTGATAGACCCAAGGGAGCCCTACAAACTGACATCAGGAACCTGGACTGCTGAGTTTTCTTTCCCAGGGAAAATGGCTGCAGGTCCTTAAGGGAACAAAAAGGGCTCCCGGCCTTTGCCTCTGTTCTCTAACATTCCCCAAAAGGCATCGCAGTCCTGGAAGAGGTGTTTGTCATGCAGCCTGCCAGAATAAATTCTTGTAAAATTCTAGCTCTGCCTTTTTTTTAACGTGTTCTTACTTCCTATTTATGTAATCACAGAAAGCAAGGAAAGAATAAATGTGTCTGGTTCCCACTATTGCTCTGTGCATGCATTTTTAAAGCCTGCTGTAGTTCTATCCTCTTTTTCCACTCCAAGCTTGACTTTTCCCCTCCTTTTTCAAGGTCTGCTGCTTTGGGTTTCCCAGGCAGGGCTGGGTTCCTCGGCAGGGGTCTTAGGAGTTGGTGCAGATTCTGCTTTTTCCAAAGGTGTATCAAAGTGTGCCGGCAAAAGGATTGTTTTCTCCAGGAAAAAGCTTTCTCTCAATGACCATCAATGCATGTATGTGTTTTAATCGTGTAACCAGGTGGATTAAGAAAAGCCGACACCTGTAGCAGAGTTTTGTTGGATCTGAGTCCGTGAGAAGTGGGCTGTGTGCTGGAGAGGGAGAGACCAAGAGATGCTGTTGGAGAGTGGCAACAGTGGCAGGTGTGAGCTGCTAACTTGATGAGGGCTCAGAGCAGACACAGGTGTGAGCTGTTAAGATGATGAGGAAGAGGGGCGGATCCCTCTGGGGGGAGGTTATTTAAAGGCGAGGCTTTGCCTCGTCCTGCTTTTGCATGGAGCTGCTGGAGAAGAGGAGTTTATGGGGGGCTCCCAGGGCTGTCTCATGGAAGGACGGTGAGTACTTTGAACAGGGTTTGGGGGATCACCTGGGCACATCCTTTGGCCATTTTCCCTAGGAAAGAAAACTCAGCAGTCCAGGTTCCTGATGTCAGTTTGTAGACCTCCCTTCGGTCTATCAGGGCAGCACAAGTTTGAGTTGAGGACAACTTCGGTCTGGGCTCCATCCTTCCATATAAGGATTTTTAGCAGTCAGGGCCAGGGGCCCCTGGGCACATCCTTTGGCCATTTTCCCTGGGAAAGAAAACTCAGCAGTCCAGGTTCCTGATGTCAGTTTGTAGGGCTTCCTTGGGTCTATCAGGGCAGCACAACTTAGAGTTGGGGACAACATTGCTCTGGGCTCCATCCTTCGATATAAGGATTTTTTGCAGTGAGGCCCCAGCCCAGGACCAGGGGCCCCAGGTCATATCCTTTGGCCATTTTCCCTGGGAAAGAAAACTCAGCAGTCCAGGTTCCTGATGTCAGTTTGTAGGGCTCCCTTGGGTCTATCAGGGCAGCACAAGTTTGAGGTGGGGACAACTTCGGTGTGGGCTCCATCCTTCGATATAAGGATTATTTGCACTCATGTGCTAGCCCAGGGCCAGGGGCCCCTGTGCACATCCTTTGGCCATTTTCCCTGGGAAAGAAAACTCAGAAGTCCAGGTTCCTGATGTCAGTTTGTAGGGCTTCCTTGGGTCTATCAAGGCAGCACAAGTTTGAGGTGGGGACAGCATTGGTCTGGGGTCCATCCTTCGATATAAGGATTTTTTGCAGTCAGGGCCAGGGTCCCAGGGCCAGGGGCCCCAGGGCACATCCTTTGGCCATCTTCCCTGGGAAAGAAAACTCAGCAGTCCAGGTTCCTGATGTCAGTTTGTAGGGCTCCCTTGGGTCTATCAGGGCAGCACAAGATTGAGGTGGGGACAACTTTGGTGTGGGATGCATCCTTCGATATAAGGATTTTTGGCAGTCAGGGCCCAGCCCAGGGCCTGGGGCCCCTGGGCACATCCTTTTTCCATTTTCCCTGAGAAAGAAAACTCAGCAGTCCAGGTTCGTGATGTCAGTTTGTAGGGCTCCCTTGGGTCTATCAGAGCAGCACAAGTTTGAGGTGGGGACAACTTTGGTCTGGGCTCTATCCTTCGATATAAGGATTCTTTGCAGTCCGGTCCCAGCCCAGGACCAGGGGCCCCTGGGCACGTCCTTTTTCATTCTTCCCTGGGAAAGAAAACTCAGCAGTCCAGGTTCCTGATGTCAGTTTGTAGGGCCCCCTTGGGTCTATCAGGGCAGCACAAGTTTGAGGTGGGGACAACTTCGGTGTGGGGTCCATCCTTCGATATAAGGATTCTTTGCTGTCAGGCCCCAGCCCAGGGCCAGGGGCCCCTGGGCACATCCTTTTTCCATTTTCCCTGGGAAAGAAAACTCAGCAGTCCAGGTTCCTGATGTCAGTTTGTAGGGCTCCCTTGGGTCTATCAGGGCAGCACAAGTTTGAGGTGGGGACAACTTCGGTGTGGGGTCCATCCTTCGATATAAGGATTTTTTACAGTCAGGGCCAGGGGCCCCTGGGCACATCCTTTTTCCATTTTCCCTGGGAAAGAAAACTCAGCAGTCCAGGTTCCTGATGTCAGTTTGTAGGGCTCCCTTGGGTCTATCAGGGCAGCACAAGTTTGAGGTGGAGACAACTTCGGTGTGGGATCCATCCTTCGATATGAGGATTTTTTGTAGTGAGGCCCCAGCCCAGGGCCAGGGGCCCCTGGGCACATCCTTTTTCCATTTTCCCTGGGAAAGAAAACTCAGCAGTCCAGGTTCCTGATGTCAGTTTGTAGGGCTCCCTTGGGTCTATCAGGGCAGCACAAGTTTGAGGTGGGGACAAATTCGGTGTGGGCTCCGTCCTTCGATATAAGGATTTTTTGCAGTCAGGGCCAGGGGCCCCTGGGCACATCCTTTGGCCATTTTCCCTGGGAAAGAAAACTCAGCAGTCCAGGTTCCTGATGTCAGTTTGTAGGGCTCCCTTGGGTCTATCAGGGCAGCACAAGTTTGAGGTGGGGACAACTTCGGTGTGGGCTCCATCCTTCGATATAAGGAATTTTTGCAGTGAGGCCCCAGCCCAGGGCCGGGGGCCCCTGGGCACATCCTTTGGCCATTTTCCCTGGGAAAGAAAACTCAGCAGTCCAGGTTCCTGATGTCAGTTTGTAGGGCTCCCTTGGGTCTATCAGGGCAGCACAAGTTTGAGGTGGGGACAACTTTGGTGTGGGGTCCATCCTTCGATATAAGGATTCTTTGCAGTGTGGCCGCAGCCCATGGCCAGGGGCCCTATGGCACATATTTTTTCCATTTTCCCTGGGAAAGAAAACTCAGCAGTCCAGGTTCCTGATGTCAGTTTGTAGGGCTCCCTTGGGTCTATCAGGGCAGCACAAGTTTGAGGTGGGGACAACTTTGATGTGGGGTCCATCCTTCGATATAAGGATTTTTTGCAGTCAGGGCCAGGGGCCCCTGGGCACATCCTTTTTCCATTTTCCCTGGGAAAAAAAACTCAGCAGTCCAGGTTCCTGATGTCAGTTTGTAGGGTTCCCTTGGGTCTATCAGGGCAGCACAAGTTTGAGGTGGGGACAAATTCAGTGTGGGCTCCATCCTTCGATATAAGGATTTTTTGCAGTCAGGGCCAGGGGCCCCTGGGCACATCCTTTTTCCATTTTCCCTGGGAAAGAAAACTCAGCAGTCAAGGTTCCTGATGTCAGTTTGTAGTGCTCCCTTGGGTCTATCAGGGCAGCACAAGTTTGAGGAGGGGACAACTTCGGTGTGGGGTCCATCCTTCGATATAAGGATTTTTTGCAGTCCGGGCCAGGGGCCCCTGGGCACATCCTTTGGCCATTTTCCCTGGGAAAGAAAACTCAGCAGTCCAGGTTCCTGATGTCAGTTTGTAGGGCTCCCTTGGGTCTATCAGAGCAGCACAAGTTTGAGTTGAGGACAATTTTGGTCTGGGCTCCATCCTTCGATATATGGACTGTTTGAAGTCAGGCCCAAGCCCAGGGCCAGGGGCCCCTGGGCACATCCTTTTTCCATTTTCCCTGGGAAAGAAAACTCAGCAGTCCAGGTTCCTGATGTCAGTTTGTAGGGCTCCCTTGGGTCTATCAGGGCAGCACAAGTTTGAGGTGGGGACAACTTCGGTGTGGGGTCCATCCTTCGATATAAGGATTTTTTACAGTCAGGGCCAGGGGCCCCTGGGCACATCCTTTTTCCATTTTCCCTGGGAAAGAAAACTCAGCAGTCCAGGTTCCTGATGTCAGTTTGTACGGCTCCCTTGGGTCTATCAGGGCAGCACAAGTTTGAGGTGGGGACAACTTCGGTGTGGGCTCCATCCTTCGATATATGGATTTTTTGCAGTGAGGCCCCAGCCCAGGGCGAGGGGCCCCTGGGCACATCCTTTGGCCATTTTCCGTGGGAAAGAAAACTCAGCAGTCCAGGTTCCTGATGTCAGTTTGTAGGGCTCCCTTGGGTCTATCAGGGCAGCACAAGTTTGAGGTGGGGACAACTTCGGTGTGGGGTCCATCCTTCGATATAAGGATTTTTTACAGTCAGGGCTAGGGGCCCCCTGGGCACATCCTTTTTCCATTTTCCCTGGGAAAGAAAACTCTGCAGTCCAGGTTCCTGATGTCAGTTTGTAGGGCTCCCTTGGGTCTATCAGGGCAGCACAAGTTTGAGGTGGGGACAACTTTGGTGTGGGGTCCATCCTTCGATATAAGGATTTTTTGCAGTCAGGGCCAGGGGCCCCTGGGCACATCCTTTTTCCATTTTCCCTGGGAAAGAAAACTCAGCAGTCCAGGTTCCTGATGTCAGTTTGTAGGGCTCCCTTGGGTCTATCAGGGCAGCACAAGTTTGAGGTGGGGACAACTTCGGTGTGGGGTCCATCCTTCGATATAAGGATTTTTTACAGTCAGGGCCAGGGGCCCCTGGGCACATCCTTTTTCCATATACCCTGGTAAAGAAAACTCAGAAGTCCAGGTTCCTGATGTCAGTTTGTAGGGCTCCCTTGGGTCTATCAGGGCAGCACAAGTTTGAGGTGGGGACAACTTCGGTGTGGGATCCATCCTTCGATATGAGGATTTTTTGTAGTGAGGCCCCAGCCCAGGGCCAGGGGCCCCTGGGCACATCCTTTTTCCATTTTCCCTGGGAAAGAAAACTCAGCAGTCCAGGTTCCTGATGTCAGTTTGTAGGGCTCCCTTGGGTCTATCAGGGCAGCACAAGTTTGAGGTGGGGACAATTTTGATGTGGGCTCCATCCTTCGATATAAGGATTTTTTGCAGTCAGGGCCAGGGGCCCCTGGGCACAACCTTTTTCCATTTTCCCTGGGAAAGAAAACTCAGCAGTCCAGGTTCCTGATGTCATTTTGTAGGGCTCCCTTGGGTCTATCAGGGCAGCACAAGTTTGAGGTGGGGACAACTTCGGTGTGGGGTCCATCCTTCGATATAAGGATTTTTTGCAGTCAGGGCCAGGGGCCCCTGGGCACATCCTTTGGCCATTTTCCCTGGGAAAGAAAACTCAGCAGTCTAGGTTCCTGATGTCAGTTTGTAGGGCTCCCTTGGGTCTATCAGGGCAGCACAAGTTTGAGGTGGGGACAACTTCGGTGTGGGCTCCATCCTTCGATATAAGGATTTTTTGCAGTGAGGCCCCACCCCAGGGCCAGGGGCCCCTGGGCACATCCTTTTTCCATTTTCCCTGGGAAAGAAAACTCAGCAATCCAGGTTCCTGATGTCAGTTTGTAGGGCTCCCTTGGGTCTATCAGGGCAGCACAAGTTTGAGGTGGGGAACACTTTGGTGTGGGGTCCATCCTTCGATATAAGGATTCTTTGCAGTCAGGGCCAGGGACACCTGGGCACATCCTTTTTCCATTTTCCCTGGGAAAGAAAACTCAGCAGTCCAGGTTCCTGATGTCAGTTTGTAGGGCTCCCTTGGGTGTATCAGGGCAGCACAAGTTTGAGGTGGGGACAACTTCGGTGTGGGCTCCATCCTTCGATATAAGGAATTTTTGCAGTGAGGCCCCAGCCCAGGGCCGGGGGCCCCTGGGCACATCCTTTGGCCATTTTCCCTGGGAAAGAAAACTCAGCAGTCCAGGTTCCTGATGTCAGTTTGTAGGGCTCCCTTGGGTCTATCAGGGCAGCACAAGTTTGAGGTGGGGACAACTTCGGTGTGGGGTCCATCCTTCGATATAAGGATTTTTTGCAGTCAGGGCCAGGGGCCCCTGGGCACATCCTTTTTCCATTTTCCCTGGGAAAGAAAACTCAGCAGTCCAGGTTCCTGATGTCAGTTTGTAGGGCTCCCTTGGGTCTATCAGGGCAGCACAAGTTTGAGGTGGGGACAACTTCGGTGTGGGGTCCATCCTTCGATATAAGGATTTTTTACAGTCAGGGCCAGGGGCCCCTGGGCACATCCTTTTTCCATTTTCCCTGGGAAAAAAAACTCAGCAGTCCAGGTTCCTGATGTCAGTTTGTAGGGTTCCCTTGGGTCTATCAGGGCAGCACAAGTTTGAGGTGGGGACAAATTCAGTGTGGGCTCCATCCTTCGATATAAGGATTTTTTGCAGTCAGGGCCAGGGGCCCCTGGGCACAACCTTTTTCCATTTTCCCTGGGAAAAAAAACTCAGCAGTCCAGGTTCCTGATGTCAGTTTGTCGTGCTCCCTTGGGTCTATCAGGGCAGCACAAGTTTGAGGTGGGGACAACTTCGGTGTGGGCTCCATCCTTCGATATAAGGATTTTTTGCAGTCAGGGCCAGGGGCCCCTGGGCACATCCTTTGGCCATTTTCCCTGGGAAAGAAAACTCAGCAGTCCAGGTTCCTGATGTCAGTTTGTAGGGCTCCCTTGGGTCTATCAGGGCAGCACAAGTTTGAGGTGGGGACAACTTCGGTGTGGGCTCCATCCTTCGATATAAGGATTTTTTGCAGTGAGGCCCCACCCCAGGGCCAGGGGCCCCTGGGCACATCCTTTTTCCATTTTCCCTGGGAAAGAAAACTCAGCAGTCCAGGTTCCTGATGTCAGTTTGTAGGGCTCCCTTGGGTCTATCAGGGCAGCACAAGTTTGAGGTGGGGAACACTTTGGTGTGGGGTCCATCCTTCGATATAAGGATTCTTTGCAGTCAGGGCCAGGGGCCCCTGGGCACATCCTTTTTCCATTTTCCCTGGGAAAGAAAACTCAGCAGTCCAGGTTCCTGATGTCAGTTTGTAGGGCTCCCTTGGGTCTATCAGGGCAGCACAAGTTTGAGGTGGGGACAACTTCAGTGTGGGGTCCACCCTTCGATATAAGGATTTTTTGCAGTCAGGGTCAGGGGCCCCTGGGCATATCCTTTTTCCATTTTCCCTGGGAAAGAAAACTCAGCAGTCCAGGTTCCTGATGTCAGTTTGTAGGGCTCCCTTGGGTCTATCAGGGCAGCACAAGTTTGAGGTGGGGACAACTTCGGTGTGGGCTCCATCCTTCGATATAAGGATTCTTTGCAGTGCGGCCCCAGCCCAGGGCCAGGGGCCCCTGGGCACATCCTTTTTCCATTTTCCCTGGGAAAGAAAACTCAGCAGTCCAGGTTCCTGATGTCAGTTTGTCGGGCTCCTTTGGGTCTATCAGGGCAGCACAAGTTTGAGATGGGGACAACTTCGGTGTGGGCTCCATCCTTCGATATAAGGATTTTTTGAAGTCAGGGCCAGGGGCCCCTGGGCACATCCTTTTTCCATTTTCCCTGGGAAAGAAAACTCAGCAGTCCAGGTTCCTGATGTCAGTTTGTAGGGCTCCCTTGGGTCTATCAGGGCAGCACAAGTTTGAGGTGGGGACAACTTCGGTGTGGGGTCCATCCTTCGATATAAGGATTCTTTGCAGTCAGGGCCTGGGCCCCCTGGGCACAACCTTTTTCCATTTTCCCTGGGAAAGAAAACTCAGCAGTCCAGGTTCCTGATGTCAGTTTGTAGGGCTCCCTTGGGTCTATCAGGGCAGCACAAGTTTGAGGTGGGGACAACTTTGGTGTGGGGTCCATCCTTCGATATAAGGATTTTTTGCAGTCAGGGCCAGGGGCCCCTGGGCACATCCTTTTTCCATTTTCCCTGGGAAAGAAAACTCAGCAGTCCAGGTTCCTGATGTCAGTTTGTAGGGCTCCCTTGGGTCTATCAGGGCAGCACATGTTTGAGGTGGGGACAACTTCGGTGTGGGGTCCATCCTTCGATATAAGGATTTTTTACAGTCAGGGCCAGGGGCCCCTGGGCACATCCTTTTTCCATATACCCTGGTAAAGAAAACTCAGAAGTCCAGGTTCCTGATGTCAGTTTGTAGGGCTCCCTTGGGTCTATCAGGGCAGCACAAGTTTGAGGTGGGGACAACTTCGGTGTGGGATCCATCCTTCGATATGAGGATTTTTTGTAGTGAGGCCCCAGCCCAGGGCCAGGGGCCCCTGGGCACATCCTTTTTCCATTTTCCCTGGGAAAGAAAACTCAGCAGTCCAGGTTCCTGATGTCAGTTTGTAGGGCTCCCTTGGGTCTATCAGGGCAGCACAAGTTTGAGGTGGGGACAACTTTGATGTGGGCTCCATCCTTCGATATAAGGATTTTTTGCAGTCAGGGCCAGGGGCCCCTGGGCACATCCTTTGGCCATTTTCCCTGGGAAAGAAAACTCAGCAGTCCAGGTTCCTGATGTCAGTTTGTAGGGCTCCCTTGGGTCTATCAGGGCAGCACAAGTTTGAGGTGGGGACAACTTCGGTGTGGGCTCCATCCTTCGATATAAGGATTCTTTGCAGTGCGGCCCCAGCCCAGGGCCAGGGGCCCCTGGGCACATCCTTTTTCCATTTTCCCTGGGAAAGAAAACTCAGCAGTCCAGGTTCCTGATGTCAGTTTGTAGGGCTCCCTTGGGTCTATCAGGGCAGCACAAGTTTGAGGTGGGGACAACTTCGGTGTGGGGTCCATCCTTCGATATAAGGATTTTTTACAGTCAGGGCCAGGGGCCCCTGGGCACATCCTTTTTCCATTTTCCCTGGGAAAGAAAACTCAGCAGTCCAGGTTCCTGATGTCAGTTTGTACGGCTCCCTTGGGTCTATCAGGGCAGCACAAGTTTGAGGTGGGGACAACTTCGGTGTGGGCTCCATCCTTCGATATATGGATTTTTTGCAGTGAGGCCCCAGCCCAGGGCGAGGGGCCCCTGGGCACATCCTTTGGCCATTTTCCGTGGGAAAGAAAACTCAGCAGTCCAGGTTCCTGATGTCAGTTTGTAGGGCTCCCTTGGGTCTATCAGGGCAGCACAAGTTTGAGGTGGGGACAACTTCGGTGTGGGGTCCATCCTTCGATATAAGGATTTTTTACAGTCAGGGCTAGGGGCCCCCTGGGCACAACCTTTTTCCATTTTCCCTGGGAAAGAAAACTCTGCAGTCCAGGTTCCTGATGTCAGTTTGTAGGGCTCCCTTGGGTCTATCAGGGCAGCACAAGTTTGAGGTGGGGACAACTTTGGTGTGGGGTCCATCCTTCGATATAAGGATTTTTTGCAGTCAGGGCCAGGGGCCCCTGGGCACATCCTTTTTCCATTTTCCCTGGGAAAGAAAACTCAGCAGTCCAGGTTCCTGATGTCAGTTTGTAGGGCTCCCTTGGGTCTATCAGGGCAGCACAAGTTTGAGGTGGGGACAACTTCGGTGTGGGGTCCATCCTTCGATATAAGGATTTTTTACAGTCAGGGCCAGGGGCCCCTGGGCACATCCTTTTTCCATATACCCTGGTAAAGAAAACTCAGAAGTCCAGGTTCCTGATGTCAGTTTGTAGGGCTCCCTTGGGTCTATCAGGGCAGCACAAGTTTGAGGTGGGGACAACTTTGGTGTGGGATCCATCCTTCGATATAAGGATTTCTTGTAGTGAGGCTCCAGCCCAGGGCCAGGGGCCCCTGGGCACATCCTTTTTCCATTTTCCCTGGGAAAGAAAACTCAGCAGTCCAGGTTCCTGATGTCAGTTTGTAGGGCTCCCTTGGGTCTATCAGGGCAGCACAAGTTTGAGGTGGGGACAACTTCGGTGTGGGGTCCATCCTTCGATATAAGGATTTTTTACAGTCAGGGCCAGGGGCCCCTGGGCACATCCTTTTTCCATTTTCCCTGGGAAAGAAAACTCAGCAGTCCAGGTTCCTGATGTCAGTTTGTAGGGCTCCCTTGGATCTATCAGGGCAGCACAAGTTTGAGGTGGGGACAACTTCGGTGTGGGATCCATCCTTCGATATGAGGATTTTTTGTAGTGAGGCCCCAGCCCAGGGCCAGGGGCCCCTGGGCACATCCTTTTTCCATTTTCCCTGGGAAAGAAAACTCAGCAGTCCAGGTTCCTGATGTCAGTTTGTAGGGCTCCCTTGGGTCTATCAGGGCAGCACAAGTTTGAGGTGGGGACAACTTTGATGTGGGCTCCATCCTTCGATATAAGGATTTTTTGCAGTCAGGGCCAGGGGCCCCTGGGCACAACCTTTTTCCATTTTCCCTGGGAAAGAAAACTCAGCAGTCCAGGTTCCTGATGTCATTTTGTAGGGCTCCCTTGGGTCTATCAGGGCAGCACAAGTTTGAGGTGGGGACAACTTCGGTGTGGGGTCCATCCTTCGATATAAGGATTTTTTGCAGTCAGGGCCAGGGGCCCCTGGGCACAACCTTTGGCCATTTTCCCTGGGAAAGAAAACTCAGCAGTCTAGGTTCCTGATGTCAGTTTGTAGGGCTCCCTTGGGTCTATCAGGGCAGCACAAGTTTGAGGTGGGGACAACTTCGGTGTGGGCTCCATCCTTCGATATAAGGATTTTTTGCAGTGAGGCCCCACCCCAGGGCCAGGGGCCCCTGGGCACATCCTTTTTCCATTTTCCCTGGGAAAGAAAACTCAGCAATCCAGGTTCCTGATGTCAGTTTGTAGGGCTCCCTTGGGTCTATCAGGGCAGCACAAGTTTGAGGTGGGGAACACTTTGGTGTGGGGTCCATCCTTCGATATAAGGATTCTTTGCAGTCAGGGCCAGGGGCCCCTGGGCACATCCTTTGGCCATTTTCCCTGGGAAAGAAAACTCAGCAGTCCAGGTTCCTGATGTCAGTTTGTAGGGCTCCCTTGGGTGTATCAGGGCAGCACAAGTTTGAGGTGGGGACAACTTCGGTGTGGGCTCCATCCTTCGATATAAGGAATTTTTGCAGTGAGGCCCCAGCCCAGGGCCGGGGGCCCCTAGGCACATCCTTTGGCCATTTTCCCTGGGAAAGAAAACTCAGCAGTCCAGGTTCCTGATGTCAGTTTGTAGGGCTCCCTTGGGTCTATCAGGGCAGCACAAGTTTGAGGTGGGGACAACTTTGGTGTGGGGTCCATCCTTCGATATAAGGATTTTTTGCAGTCAGGGCCAGGGGCCCCTGGGCACATCCTTTTTCCATTTTCCCTGGGAAAGAAAACTCAGCAGTCCAGGTTCCTGATGTCAGTTTGTAGGGCTCCCTTGGGTCTATCAGGGCAGCACAAGTTTGAGGTGGGGACAACTTTGGTGTGGGGTCCATCCTTCGATATAAGGATTCTTTGCAGTGTGGCCCCAGCCCATGGCCAGGGGCCCCTGGGCACATCTTTTTTCCATTTTCCCTGGGAAAGAAAACTCAGGAGTCCAGGTTCCTGATGTCAGTTTGTAGGGCTCCCTTGGGTCTATCAGGGCAGCACAAGTTTGAGGTGGGGACAACTTCGGTGTGGGGTCCATCCTTCGATATAAGGATTTTTTGCAGTCAGGGCCAGGGGCCCCTGGGCACATCCTTTTTCCATTTTCCCTGGGAAAAAAAACTCAGCAGTCCAGGTTCCTGATGTCAGTTTGTAGGGTTCCCTTGGGTCTATCAGGGCAGCACAAGTTTGAGGTGGGGACAAATTCAGTGTGGGCTCCATCCTTCGATATAAGGATTTTTTGCAGTCAGGGCCAGGGGCCCCTGGGCACAACCTTTTTCCATTTTCCCTGGGAAAAAAAACTCAGCAGTCCAGGTTCCTGATGTCAGTTTGTCGTGCTCCCTTGGGTCTATCAGGGCAGCACAAGTTTGAGGTGGGGACAACTTCAGTGTGGGGTCCACCCTTCGATATAAGGATTTTTTGCAGTCAGGGTCAGGGGCCCCTGGGCATAACCTTTTTCCATTTTCCCTGGGAAAGAAAACTCAGCAGTCCAGGTTCCTGATGTCAGTTTGTAGGGCTCCCTTGGGTCTATCAGGGCAGCACAAGTTTGAGGTGGGGACAACTTCGGTGTGGGCTCCATCCTTCGATATAAGGATTCTTTGCAGTGCGGCCCCAGCCCAGGGCCAGGGGCCCCTGGGCACATCCTTTTTCCATTTTCCCTGGGAAAGAAAACTCAGCAGTCCAGGTTCCTGATGTCAGTTTGTCGGGCTCCTTTGGGTCTATCAGGGCAGCACAAGTTTGAGATGGGGACAAATTCGGTGTGGGCTCCATCCTTCGATATAAGGATTTTTTGAAGTCAGGGCCAGGGGCCCCTGGGCACATCCTTTTTCCATTTTCCTTGGGAAAGAAAACTCAGCAGTCCAGGTTCCTGATGTCAGTTTGTAGGGCTCCCTTGGGTCTATCAGGGCAGCACAAGTTTGAGGTGGGGACAACTTCGGTGTGGGGTCCATCCTTCGATATAAGGATTCTTTGCAGTCAGGGCCTGGGCCCCCTGGGCACAACCTTTTTCCATTTTCCCTGGGAAAGAAAACTCTGCAGTCCAGGTTCCTGATGTCAGTTTGTAGGGCTCCCTTGGGTCTATCAGGGCAGCACAAGTTTGAGGTGGGGACAACTTTGGTGTGGGGTCCATCCTTCGATATAAGGATTTTTTGCAGTCAGGGCCAGGGGCCCCTGGGCACATCCTTTTTCCATTTTCCCTGGGAAAGAAAACTCAGCAGTCCAGGTTCCTGATGTCAGTTTGTAGGGCTCCCTTGGGTCTATCAGGGCAGCACATGTTTGAGGTGGGGACAACTTCGGTGTGGGGTCCATCCTTCGATATAAGGATTTTTTACAGTCAGGGCCAGGGGCCCCTGGGCACATCCTTTTTCCATATACCCTGGTAAAGAAAACTCAGAAGTCCAGGTTCCTGATGTCAGTTTGTAGGGCTCCCTTGGGTCTATCAGGGCAGCACAAGTTTGAGGTGGGGACAACTTCGGTGTGGGGTCCATCCTTCGATATAAGGATTTTTTACAGTCAAGGCCAGGGGCCCCTGGGCACATCCTTTTTCCATTTTCCCTGGGAAAGAAAACTCAGCAGTCCAGGTTCCTGATGTCAGTTTGTAGGGCTCCCTTGGGTCTATCAGGGCAGCACAAGTTTGAGGTGGGGAGAACTTTGGTGTGGGGTCCATCCTTCGATATAAGGATTCTTTGCAGTCAGGGGCAGGGGCCCCTGGGCACATCCTTTTTCCATTTTCCCTGGGAAAGAAAACTCAGCAGTCCAGGTTCCTGATGTCAGTTTGTAGGGCTCCCTTGGGTCTATCAGGGCAGCACAAGTTTGAGGTGGGGACAACTTCTGTGTGGGGTCCATCCTTCGATATAAGGATTCTTTGCAGTCAGGGCCTGGGCCCCCTGGGCACAACCTTTTTCCATTTTCCCTGGGGAAGAAAACTCAGCAGTCCAGGTTCCTGATGTCAGTTTGTAGGGCTCCCTTGGGTCTATCAGGGCAGCACAAGTTTGAGGTGGGGACAACTTCGGTGTGGGGTCCATCCTTCGATATAAGGATTTTTTACAGTCAGGGCCAGGGGCCCCTGGGCACAACCTTTTTCCATTTTCCCTGGGAAAGAAAACTCAGCAGTCCAGGTTCCTGATGTCAGTTTGTAGGGCTCCCTTGGGTCTATCAGGGCAGCACAAGTTTGAGGTGGGGACAACTTCGGTGTGGGGTCCATCCTTCGATATAAGGATTTTTTACAGTCAAGGCCAGGGGCCCCTGGGCACATCCTTTTTCCATTTTCCCTGGGAAAGAAAACTCAGCAGTCCAGGTTCCTGATGTCAGTTTGTAGGGCTCCCTTGGGTCTATCAGGGCAGCACAAATTTGAGGAGGGGACAATTTCGGTGTGGGGTCCACTCTTCGATATAAGGATTTTTTGTAGTGAGGCTCCAGCCCAGGGCCAGGGGCCCCTGGGCACATCCTTTTTCCATTTTCCCTGGGAAAGAAAACTCAGCAGTCCAGGTTCCTGATGTCAGTTTGTCGGGCTCCCTTGGGTCTATCAGGGCAGCACAAGTTTGAGGTGGGGACAACGTTGGTGTGGGGTCCATCCTTCGATATAAGGATTTTTTGCAGTCAGGGCCAGGGGCCCCTGGGCACATCCTTTTTCCATTTTCCCTGGGAAAGAAAACTCAGCAGTCCAGGTTCCTGATGTCAGTTTGTAGGGCTCCCTTGGGTCTATCAGGGCAGCACAAGTTTGAGGTGGGGACAACTTCGGTGTGGGGTCCATCCTTCGATATAAGGATTCTTTGCAGTGAGGCCCCTGTCCAGGGCCAGGGGCCCCTGGGCACAACCTTTGGCCATTTTCCCTGGGAAAGAAAACTCAGCAGTCCAGGTTCCTGATGTCAGTTTGTAGGGCTCCCTTGGGTCTATCAGGGCAGCACAAGTTTGAGGTGGGGAACACTTTGGTGTGGGGTCCATCCTTCGATATAAGGATTCTTTGCAGTCAGGGCCAGGGGCCCCTGGGCACATCCTTTTTCCATTTTCCCTGAGAAAGAAAACTCAGCAATCCAGGTTCCTGATGTCAGTTTGTAGGGCTCCCTTGGGTCTATCAGGGCAGCACAAGTTTGAGGTGGGGACAACTTCGGTGTGGGGTCCACCCTTCGATATAAGGATTTTTTGCAGTCAGGGTCAGGGGCCCCTGGGCATATCCTTTTTCCATTTTCCCTGGGAAAGAAAACTCTGCAGTCCAGGTTCCTGATGTCAGTTTGTAGGGCTCCCTTGGGTCTATCAGGGCAGCACATGTTTGAGGTGGGGACAACTTTGGTGTGGGGTCCATCCTTCGATATAAGGATGTTTTGCAGTCAGGGCCAGGGGCCCCTGGGCACATCCTTTTTCCATTTTCCCTGGGAAAGAAAACTCAGCAGTCCAGGTTCCTGATGTCAGTTTGTAGGGCTCCCTTGGGTCTATCAGGGCAGCACAAGTTTGAGGTGGGGACAACTTCGGTGTGGGGTCCATCCTTCGATATAAGGATTCTTTGCAGTCAGGGCCTGGGCCCCCTGGGCACAACCTTTTTCCATTTTCCCTGGGAAAGAAAACTCTGCAGTCCAGGTTCCTGATGTCAGTTTGTAGGGCTCCCTTGGGTCTATCAGGGCAGCACAAGTTTGAGGTGGGGACAACTTCGGTGTGGGCTCCATCCTTCAATATAAGGATTTTTTGCAGTCAGGGCCAGGGGCCCCTGGGCACATCCTTTTTCCATTTTCCCTGGGAAAGAAAACTCAGCAGTCCAGGTTCCTGATGTCAGTTTGTAGGGCTCCCTTGGGTCTATCAGGGCAGCACAAGTTTGAGGTGGGGACAACTTCGGTGTGGGGTCCATCCTTCGATATAAGGATTTTTTACAGTCAGGGCCAGGGGCCCCTGGGCACATCCTTTTTCCATTTTCCCTGGGAAAGAAAACTCAGCAGTCCAGGTTCCTGATGTCAGTTTGTAGGGCTCCCTTGGGTCTATCAGGGCAGCACAAGTTTGAGGTGGGGACAACTTTGGTGTGGGATCCATCCTTCGATATAAGGATTTCTTGTAGTGAGTCTCCAGCCCAGGGCCAGGGGCCCCTGGGCGCATCCTTTTTCCATTTTCCCTGGGAAAGAAAACTCAGCAGTCCAGGTTCCTGATGTCAGTTTGTAGGGCTCCCTTGGGTCTATCAGGGCAGCACAAGTTTGAGGTGGGGACAACTTCGGTGTGGGGTCCAACCTTCGATATAAGGATTTTTTACAGTCAGGGCCAGGGGCCCCTGGGCACATCCTTTTTCCATTTTCCCTGGGAAAGAAAACTCAGCAGTCCAGGTTCCTGATGTCAGTTTGTAGGGCTCCCTTGGGTCTATCAGGGCAGCACAAGTTTGAGGTGGGGACAACTTCGGTGTGGGATCCATCCTTCGATATGAGGATTTTTTGTAGTGAGGCCCCAGCCCAGGGCCAGGGGCCCCTGGGCACATCCTTTTTCCATTTTCCCTGGGAAAGAAAACTCAGCAGTCCAGGTTCCTGATGTCAGTTTGTAGGGCTCCCTTGGGTCTATCAGGGCAGCACAAGTTTGAGGTGGGGACAACTTTGATGTGGGCTCCATCCTTCGATATAAGGATTTTTTGCAGTCAGGGCCAGGGGCCCCTGGGCACATCCTTTGGCCATTTTCCCTGGGAAAGAAAACTCAGCAGTCCAGGTTCCTGATGTCAGTTTGTAGGGCTCCCTTGGGTCTATCAGGGCAGCACAAGTTTGAGGTGGGGACAACTTCGGTGTGGGCTCCATCCTTCGATATATGGAATTTTTGCAGTGAGGCCCCAGCCTAGGGCCGGGGGCCCCTGGGCACATCCTTTTTCCATTTTCCCTGGGAAAGAAAACTCAGCAGTCCAGGTTCCTGATGTCACTTTGTAGGGCTCCCTTGGGTCTATCAGGGCAGCACAAGTTTGAGGTGGGGAACACTTTGGTGTGGGGTCCATCCTTCGATATAAGGATTCTTTGCAGTCAGGGCCAGGGGCCCCTGGGCACATCCTTTTTCCATTTTCCCTGAGAAAGAAAACTCAGCAATCCAGGTTCCTGATGTCAGTTTGTCGGGCTCCCTTGGGTCTATCAGGGCAGCACAAGTTTGAGGTGGGGACAACGTTGGTGTGGGGTCCACCCTTCGATATAAGGATTTTTTGCAGTCAGGGTCAGGGGCCCCTGGGCATATCCTTTTTCCATTTTCCCTGGGAAAGAAAACTCAGCAGTCCAGGTTCCTGATGTCAGTTTGTAGGGCTCCCTTGGGTGTATCAGGGCAGCACAAGTTTGAGGTGGGGACAACTTCGGTGTGGGGTCCATCCTTCGATATAAGGATTTTTTACAGTCAAGGCCAGGGGCCCCTGGGCACATCCTTTTTCCATTTTCCCTGGGAAAGAAAACTCAGCAGTCCAGGTTCCTGATGTCAGTTTGTAGGGCTCCCTTGGGTCTATCAGGGCAGCACAAATTTGAGGAGGGGACAACTTCGGTGTGGGGTCCACCCTTCGATATAAGGATTTTTTGTAGTGAGGCCCCAGCCCAGGGCCAGGGGCCCCTGGGCACATCCTTTTTCCATTTTCCCTGGGAAAGAAAACTCTGCAGTCCAGGTTCCTGATGTCAGTTTGTAGGGCTCCCTTGGGTCTATCAGGGCAGCACATGTTTGAGGTGGGGACAACTTTGGTGTGGGGTCCATCCTTCGATATAAGGATTTTTTGCAGTCAGGGCCAGGGGCCCCTGGGCACATCCTTTTTCCATTTTCCCTGGGAAAGAAAACTCAGCAGTCCAGGTTCCTGATGTCAGTTTGTAGGGCTCCCTTGGGTCTATCAGGGCAGCACAAGTTTGAGGTGGGGACAACTTCGGTGTGGGGTCCACCCTTCGATATAAGGATTTTTTGTAGTGAGGCCCCAGCCCAGGGCCAGGGGCCCCTGGGCACATCCTTTTTCCATTTTCCCTGGGAAAGAAAACTCAGCAGTCCAGGTTCCTGATGTCAGTTTGTTGGGCTCCCTTGGGTCTATCAGGGCAGCACAAGTTTGAGATGGGGACAAATTCGGTGTGGGCTCCATCCTTCGATATAAGGATTTTTTGCAGTCAGGGCCAGGGGCCCCTGGGCACATCCTTTTTCCATTTTTCCTGGGAAAGAAAACTCAGCAGTCCAGGTTCCTGATGTCAGTTTGTAGGGCTCCCTTGGGTCTATCAGGGCAGCACAAGTTTGAGGTGGGGACAACTTCGGTGTGGGGTCCATCCTTCGATATAAGGATTCTTTGCAGTCAGGGCCTGGGCCCCCTGGGCACAACCTTTTTCCATTTTCCCTGGGAAAGAAAACTCTGCAGTCCAGGTTCCTGATGTCAGTTTGTAGGGCTCCCTTGGGTCTATCAGGGCAGCACAAGTTTGAGGTGGGGACAACTTTGGTGTGGGCTCCATCCTTCGATATAAGGATTTTTTGCAGTCAGGGCCAGGGGCCCCTGGGCACATCCTTTTTCCATTTTCCCTGGGAAAGAAAACTCAGCAGTCCAGGTTCCTGATGTCAGTTTGTAGGGCTCCCTTGGGTCTATCAGGGCAGCACAAGTTTGAGGTGGGGACAACTTCGGTGTGGGGTCCATCCTTCGATATAAGGATTTTTTACAGTCAGGGCCAGGGGCCCCTGGGCACATCCTTTTTCCATTTTCCCTGGGAAAGAAAACTCAGCAGTCCAGGTTCCTGATGTCAGTTTGTAGGGCTCCCTTGGGTCTATCAGGGCAGCACAAGTTTGAGGTGGGGACAACTTTGGTGTGGGATCCATCCTTCGATATAAGGATTTCTTGTAGTGAGGCTCCAGCCCAGGGCCAGGGGCCCCTGGGCACATCCTTATTCCATTTTCCCTGGGAAAGAAAACTCAGCAGTCCAGGTTCCTGATGTCAGTTTGTAGGGCTCCCTTGGGTCTATCAGGGCAGCACAAGTTTGAGGTGGGGACAACTTCGGTGTGGGGTCCAACCTTCGATATAAGGATTTTTTACAGTCAGGGCCAGGGGCCCCTGGGCACATCCTTTTTCCATTTTCCCTGGGAAAGAAAACTCAGCAGTCCAGGTTCCTGATGTCAGTTTGTAGGGCTCCCTTGGGTCTATCAGGGCAGCACAAGTTTGAGGTGGGGACAACTTCGGTGTGGGATCCATCCTTCGATATGAGGATTTTTTGTAGTGAGGGCCCTGTCCAGGGCTAGGGGACCCTGGGCACATCCTTTTTCCATTTTCCCTGGGAAAGAAAACTCAGCAGTCCAGGTTCCTGATGTCAGTTTGTAGGGCTCCCTTGGGTCTATCAGGGCAGCACAAGTTTGAGGTGGGGACAACTTTGATGTGGGCTCCATCCTTCGATATATGGAGTTTTTGCAGTCAGGGCCAGGGGCCCCTGGGCACATCCTTTGGCCATTTTCCCTGGGAAAGAAAACTCAGCAGTCCAGGTTCCTGATGTCAGTTTGTAGGGCTCCCTTGGGTCTATCAGGGCAGCACAAGTTTGAGGTGGGGACAACTTCGGTGTGGGCTCCATCCTTCGATATATGGAATTTTTGCAGTGAGGCCCCAGCCCAGGGCCGGGGGCCCCTGGGCACATCCTTTTTCCATTTTCCCTGGGAAAGAAAACTCAGCAGTCCAGGTTCCTGATGTCACTTTGTAGGGCTCCCTTGGGTCTATCAGGGCAGCACAAGTTTGAGGTGGGGACAACTTTGGTGTGGGGTCCATCCTTCGATATAAGGATTCTTTGCAGTGTGGCCCCAGCCCATGGCCAGGGGCCCCTGGGCACATCTTTTTTCCATTTTCCCTGGGAAAGAAAACTCAGCAGTCCAGGTTCCTGATGTCAGTTTGTAGGGCTCCCTTGGGTCTATCAGGGCAGCACAAGTTTGAGGTGGGGACAAATTCAGTGTGGGGTCCATCCTTCGATATAAGGATTTTTTGCAGTCAGGGTCAGGGGCCCCTGGGCACAACCTTTGGCCATTTTCCCTGGGAAAGAAAACTCAGCAGTCCAGGTTCCTGATGTCAGTTTGTAGTGCTCCCTTGGGTCTATCAGGGCAGCACAAGTTTGAGGTGGGGACAACTTCGGTGTGGGGTCCATCCTTCGATATAAGGATTTTTTGCAGTCAGGGCCGGGGGCCCCTGGGCACATCCTTTGGCCATTTTTCCTGGGAAAGAAAACTCAGCAGTCCAGGTTCCTGATGTCAGTTTGTAGGGCTCCCTTGGGTCTATCAGGGCAGCACAAGTTTGAGGTGGGGATAACTTTGGTGTGGGGTCCATCCTTCGATATAAGGATTTTTTGCAGTCAGGGCCAGGGGCCCCTGGGCACATCCTTTTTCCATTTTCCCTGGGAAAGAAAACTCAGCAGTCCAGGTTCCTGATGTCAGTTTGTAGGGCTCCCTTGGGTCTATCAGGGCAGCACAAGTTTGAGGTGGGGACAACTTCGGTGTGGGGTCCATCCTTCGATATAAGGATTTTTTACAGTCAGGGCCAGGGGCCCCTGGGCACATCCTTTTTCCATTTTCCCTGGTAAAGAAAACTCAGCAGTCCAGGTTCCTGATGTCAGTTTGTAGGGCTCCCTTGGGTCTATCAGGGCAGCACAAGTTTGAGGTGGGGACAACTTCGGTGTGGGGTCCATCCTTCGATATAAGGATTTTTTACAGTCAAGGCCAGGGGCCCCTGGGCACAACCTTTTTCCATTTTCCCTGGGAAAGAAAACTCAGCAGTCCAGGTTCCTGATGTCAGTTTGTAGGGCTCCCTTGGGTCTATCAGGGCAGCACAAATTTGAGGAGGGGACAACTTCGGTGTGGGGTCCACCCTTCGATATAAGGATTTTTTGTAGTGAGGTCCCAGCCCAGGGCCAGGGGCCCTCTGGGAACAACCTTTTTCCATTTTCCCTGGGAAAGAAAACTCTGCAGTCCAGGTTCCTGATGTCAGTTTGTAGGGCTCCCTTGGGTCTATCAGGGCAGCACAAGTTTGAGGTGGGGACAACTTTGGTGTGGGGTCCATCCTTCGATATAAAGATTTTTTGCAGTCAGGGCCAGGGGCCCCTGGGCACATCCTTTTTCCATTTTCCCTGGGAAAGAAAACTCAGCAGTCCAGGTTCCTGATGTCAGTTTGTAGGGCTCCCTTGGGTCTATCAGGGCAGCACAAGTTTGAGGTGGGGACAACTTCGGTGTGGGGTCCATCCTTCGATATAAGGATTTTTTACAGTCAGGGCCAGGGGCCCCTGGGCACATCCTTTTTCCATTTTCCCTGGTAAAGAAAACTCAGAAGTCCAGGTTCCTGATGTCAGTTTGTAGGGCTCCCTTGGGTCTATCAGGGCAGCACAAGTTTGAGGTGGGGACAACTTTGGTGTGGGATCCATCCTTCGATATAAGGATTTCTTGTAGTGAGGCTCCAGCCCAGGGCCAGGGGCCCCTGGGCACATCCTTTTTCCATTTTCCCTGGGAAAGAAAACTCAGCAGTCCAGGTTCCTGATGTCAGTTTGTAGGGCTCCCTTGGGTCTATCAGGGCAGCACAAGTTTGAGGTGGGGACAACTTCGGTGTGGGCTCCATCCTTCAATATAAGGATTTTTTGCAGTCAGGGCCAGGGGCCCCAGGGCACAACCTTTTTCAATTTTCCCTGGGAAAGAAAACTCAGCAGTCCAGGTTCCTGATGTCAGTTTGTAGGGCTGCCTTGGGTCTATCAGGGCAGCACAAGTTTGAGGTGGGGACAACTTCGGTGTGGGGTCCATCCTTCGATATAAGGATTTTTTACAGTCAGGGCCAGGGGCCCCTGGGCACATCCTTTTTCCATTTTCCCTGGGAAAGAAAACTCAGCAGTCCAGGTTCCTGATGTCAGTTTGTAGGGCTCCCTTGGGTCTATCAGGGCAGCACAAGTTTGAGGTGGGGAGAACTTCGGTGTGGGCTCCATCCTTCAATATAAGGATTTTTTGCAGTCAGGGCCAGGGGCCCCAGGGCACAACCTTTTTCAATTTTCCCTGGGAAAGAAAACTCAGCAGTCCAGGTTCCTGATGTCAGTGTGTAGGGCTGCCTTGGGTCTATCAGGGCAGCACAAGTTTGAGGTGGGGACAACTTCGGTGTGGGCTCCATCCTTCGATATAAGGATTTTTTGTATTGAGGGCCCTGTCCAGGGCTAGGGGACCCTGGGCACAACCTTTTTCCATTTTCCCTGTGAAAGAAAACTCAGCAGTCCAGGTTCCTGATGTCATTTTGTAGGGCTCCCTTGGGTCTATCAGGGCAGCACAAGTTTGAGGTGGGGACAACTTCGGTGTGGGGTGCATCCTTCGATATAAGGATTTTTTACAGTCAGGGCCAGGGGCCCCTGGGCACATCCTTTTTCCATTTTTCCTGGGAAAGAAAACTCAGCAGTCCAGGTTCCTGATGTCAGTTTGTAGGGCTCCCTTGGGTGTATCAGGGCAGCACAAGTTTGAGGTGGGGACAACTTCGGTGTGGGGTCCATCCTTCAATATAAGGATTTTTTGCAGTCAGGGCCAGGGGCCCCTGGGCACATCCTTTGGCCATTTTTCCTGGGAAAGAAAACTCAGCAGTCCAGGTTCCTGATGTCAGTTTGTAGGGCTCCCTTGGGTCTATCAGGGCAGCACAAGTTTGAGGTGGGGACAACTTCGGTGTGGGGTCCATCCTTCGATATAAGGATTTCTTGTAGTGAGGTACCTGCCCAAGGCCAGCCGCCCCTGGGCACAACCTTTTTCCATTTTCCCTGGGAAAGGAAACTCAGCAGTCCAGGTTCCTGATGTCATTTTGTAGGGCTCCCTTGGGTCTATCAGGGCAGCACAAGTTTGAGGTGGGGACAACTTCGGTGTGGGGTGCATCCTTCGATATAAGGATTTTTTGCAGTCAGGGACAGGGGCCCCTGGGCACATCCTTTTTCCATTTTCCCTGGGAAAGAAAACTCAGCAGTCCAGGTTCCTGATGTCAGTTTGTAGGGCTCCCTTGGGTCTATCAGGGCAGCACAAGTTTGAGGTGGGGACAACTTCGGTGTGGGGTCCATCCTTCGATATAAGGATTTTTTGCAGTGAGGTCCCTGCCCAGGGCCAGGGCCCCTGGGCACATCCTTTTTCCATTTTCCCTGGGAAAGAAAACTCAGCAGTCCAGGTTCCTGATGTCAGTTTGTAGGGCTCCCTTGGGTGTATCAGGGCAGCACAAGTTTGAGGTGGGGAGAACTTTGGTGTGGGGTCCATCCTTCGATATAAGGATTTTTTGCAGTCAGGGACAGGGGCCCCTGGGCACATCCTTTTTCCATTTTCCCTGGGAAAGAAAACTCAGCAGTCCAGGTTCCTGATGTCAGTTTGTAGGGCTCCCTTGGGTCTATCAGAACAGCACAAGTTTGAGGTGGGGACAACTTCGGTGTGGGCTCCATCCTTCGATATAAGGATTATTTGCAGTGAGGTCCCTGCCCAGGGCCAGGGCCCCTGGGCACATCCTTTTTCCATTTTCCCTGGGAAAGAAAACTCAGCAGTCCAGGTTCCTGATGTCAGTTTGTAGGGCTCCCTTGGGTGTATCAGGGCAGCACAAGTTTGAGGTGGGGAGAACTTTGGTGTGGGGTCCATCCTTCGATATAAGGATTTTTTGCAGTCAGGGACAGGGGCCCCTGGGCACATCCTTTTTCCATTTTCCCTGGGAAAGAAGACTCAGCAGTCCAGGTTCCTGATGTCAGTTTGTAGGGCTCCCTTGGGTCTATCAGGGTAGCACAATTTTGAGGTGGGGACAACTTCGGTGTGGGCTCCATCCTTCGATATAAGGATTTTTTGTAGTGAGGGCCCTGTCCAGGGCCAGGGGCCCCTGGGCACATCCTTTTTCCATTTTCCCTGGGAAAGAAAACTCAGCAGTCCAGGTTCCTGATGTCAGTTTGTAGGGCTCCCTTGGGTCTATCAGGGCAGCACAAGTTTGAGGTGGGGACAACTTCGGTGTGGGGTCCATCCTTCAATATAAGGATTTTTTGCAGTCAGGGCCAGGGGCCCCTGGGCACAACCTTTGGCCATTTTCCCTGGGAAAGAAAACTCAGCAGTCCAGGTTCCTGATGTCAGTTTGTAGGGCTGCCTTGGGTCTATCAGGGCAGCACAAGTTTGAGGTGGGGACAACTACGGTGTGGGGTCCATCCTTCGATATAAGGATTTTTTGCAGTGAGGTCCCTGCCCAGGGCCGGGGCCCCTGGGCACATCCTTTTTCCATTTTCCCTGGGAAAGAAAACTCAGCAGTCCAGGTTCCTGATGTCAGTTTGTAGGGCTCCCTTGGGTCTATCAGGGCAGCACAAGTTTGAGGTGGGGACAACTTCGGTGTGGGGTCCATCCTTCGATATAAGGATTTTTTGTAGTGAGGGCCCTGTCCAGGGCTAGGGGACCCTGGGCACATCCTTTTTCCATTTTCCCTGGGAAAGAAAACTCAGCAGTCCAGGTTCCTGATGTCAGTTTGTAGGGCTCCCTTGGGTCTATCAGGGCAGCACAAGTTTGAGGTGGGGACAACTTCGGTGTGGGGTCCATCCTTCGATATAAGGATTTCTTGTAGTGAGGTCCCTGCCCAAGGCCAGCCGCCCCTGGGCACAACCTTTTTCCATTTTCCCTGGGAAAGGAAACTCAGCAGTCCAGGTTCCTGATGTCATTTTGTAGGGCTCCCTTGGGTCTATCAGGGCAGCACAAGTTTGAGGTGGGGACAACTTCGGTGTGGGGTCCATCCTTCGATATAAGGATTCTTTGCAGTCAGAACCAGGGGCCCCTGGGCACATCCTTTTTCCATTTTCCCTGGGAAAGAAAACTCAGCAGTCCAGGTTCCTGATGTCAGTTTGTAGGGCTCCCTTGGGTGTATCAGGGCAGCACAAGTTTGAGGTGGGGACAACTTCGGTGTGGGGTCCATCCTTCGATATAAGGATTTTTTGCAGTCAGGGACAGGGGCCCCTGGGCACATCCTTTTTCCATTTTCCCTGGGAAAGAAAACTCAGCAGTCCAGGTTCCTGATGTCAGTTTGTAGGGCTCCCTTGGGTCTATCAGGGCAGAACAAGTTTGAGGTGGGGACAACTTTGGTGTGGGGTCCATCCTTCGATATAAGGATTTTTTGTAGTGAGGGCCCTGTCCAGGGCTAGGGGACCCTGGGCACATCCTTTTTCCATTTTCCCTGGGAAAGAAAACTCAGCAGTCCAGGTTCCTGCTGTCAGTTTGTAGGGCTCCCTTGGGTCTATCAGGGCAGCACAAGTTTGAGGTGGGGACAACTTCGGTGTGGGCTCCATCCTTCGATATAAGGATTTCTTGTAGTGAGGTCCCTGCCCAAGGCCAGCCGCCCCTGGGCACATCCTTTTTCCATTTTCCCTGAGAAAGGAAACTCAGCAGTCCAGGTTCCTGATGTCATTTTGTAGGGCTCCCTTGGGTCTATCAGGGCAGCACAAGTTTGAGGTGGGGAGAACTTTGGTGTGGGGTCCATCCTTCGATATAAGGATTTTTTGCAGTCAGGGACAGGGGCCCCTGGGCACATCCTTTTTCCATTTTCCCTGGGAAAGAAAACTCAGCAGTCCAGGTTCCTGATGTCAGTTTGTAGGGCTCCCTTGGGTCTATCAGGGCAGCACAAGTTTGAGGTGGGGACAACTTCGGTGTGGGGTCCATCCTTCGATATAAGGATTATTTGCAGTGAGGACCCTGCCCAGGGCCAGGGCCCCTGGGCACATCCTTTTTCCATTTTCCCTGGGAAAGAAAACTCAGCAGTCCAGGTTCCTGATGTCAGTTTGTAGGGCTCCCTTGGGTCTATCAGGGCAGCACAAGTTTGAGGTGGGGACAACTTTGGTGTGGGGTCCATCCTTCGATATAAGGATTTTTTGCAGTCCGTGACAGGGGCCCCTGGGCACATCCTTTTTCCATTTTCCCTGGGAAAGAAAACTCAGCAGTCCAGGTTCCTGATGTCAGTATGTAGGGCTCCCTTGGGTCTATCAGGGCAGCACAAGTTTGAGGTGGGGACAACTTCGGTGTGGGGTCCATCCTTCGATATAAGGATTTCTTGTAGTGAGGTCCCTGCCCAAGGCCTGCGGCCCGTGGGCACAACCTTTTTCCATTTTCCCTGGGAAAGAAAACTCAGCAGTCCAGGTTCCTGATGTCTGTTTGTAGGGCTCCCTTGGGTCTATCAGGGCAGCACAAGTTTGAGGTGGGGACATCTTCGGTGTGGGGTCCATCCTTCGATATAAGGATTCTTTGCCGTCAGGGCCAGGGGCCCCCGGGCACATCCTTTTTCCATTTTCCCTGGGAAAGAAAACTCAGCAGTCCAGGTTCCTGATGTCAGTTTGTAGGGCTCCCTTGGGTCTATCAGGGCAGCACAAGTTTGAGGTGGGGACAACTTCGGTGTGGGGTCCATCTTCGATATAAGGATTCTTTGCAATGAGGTCCCTACCCAGGTCCAGGGGCCCCTGGACACATCATTTGGCCATTTTCCCTGGGAAAGAAAACTCAGCAGTCCAGGTTCCTGATGTCAGTTTGTAGGGCTCCCTTGGGTCTATCAGGGCAGCACAAGTTTGAGGTGGGGACAACTTCGGTGTGGGGTCCATCCTTCGATATAAGGATTTCTTGTAGTGAGGTCCCTGCCCAAGGCCAGCCGCCCCTGGGCACAACCTTTTTCCATTTTCCCTGGGAAAGAAAACTCAGCAGTCCAGGTTCCTGATGTCAGTTTGTAGAGCTCCCTTGGGTGTATCAGGGCAGCACAAGTTTGAGGTGGGGACAACTTCGGTGTGGGGTGCATCCTTCGATATAAGGATTTTTTGCAGTCAGGGCCAGGGGCCCCAGGGCACATCCTTTTTCCATTTTCCCTGGGAAAGAAAACTCAGCAGTTCAGGTTCCTGATGTCAGTTTGTAGGGCTCCCTTGGGTCTATCAGGGCAGCACAAGTTTGAGGTGGGGACAACTTCGGTGTGGGGTCCATCTTTCGATATAAGATTCTTTGCAATGAGGTCCCTACCCAGGTCCTGGGGCCCCTGGGCACATCATTTGGTCATTTTCCCTGGGAAAGAAAACTCAGCAGTCCAGGTTCCTGATGTCAGTTTGTACGGCTCCCTTGGGTCTATCAGGGCAGCACAAGTTTGAGGTGGGGACAACTTCGGTGTGGGCTCCATCCTTCGATATAAGGATTTTTTGTAGTGAGGTCCCTGTCCAGGGCTAGGGGACCCTGGCCACAACCTTTTTCCATTTTCCCTGGGAAAGAAAATTCAGCAGTCCAGGTTCCTGATGTCAGTTTGTAGGGCTCCCTTGGGTCTATCAGGGCAGCACAAGTTTGAGGTGGGGACAACTTCGGTGTGGGGTCCATCCTTCGATATAAGGATTCTTTGCAGTCAGAACCAGGGGACCCCGGGCACAACCTTTTTCCATTTTCCCTGGAAAAGAAAACTCAGCAGTCCAGGTTCCTGATGTCAGTTTGTAGGGCTCCCTTGGGTGTATCAGGGCAGCACAAGTTTGAGGTGGGGACAACTTCGGTGTGGGGTCCATCCTTCGATATAAGGATTCTTTGCAGTCAGAACCAGGGGCCCCCGGGCACATCCTTTTTCCATTTTCCCTGGGAAAGAAAACTCAGCAGTCCAGGTTCCTGATGTCAGTTTGTAGGGCTCCCTTGGGTCTATCAGGGCAGCACAAGTTTGAGGTGGGGAGAACTTTGGAGTGGGGTGCATCCTTCGATATAAGGATTTTTTGCAGTCAGGGCCAGGGGCCCCAGGGCACATCCTTTTTCCATTTTCCCTGGGAAAGAAAACTCAGCAGTCCAGGTTCCTGATGTCAGTTTGTAGGGCTCCCTTGGGTCTATCAGGGCAGCACAAGTTTGAGGTGGGGACAACTTCGGTGTGGGGTCCATCCTTCGATATAAGGATTCTTTGCAGTCAGGGGCAGGGGCCCCTGGGCACATCCTTTTTCCATTTTCCCTGGGAAAGAAAACTCAGCAGTCCAGGTTCCTGATGTCAGTTTGTAGGGCTCCCTTGGGTCTATCAGGGCAGCACAAGTTTGAGGTGGGGACAACTTCGGTGTGGGGTGCATCCTTCGATATAAGGATTCTTTGCAGTCAGAACCAGGGGCCCCCAGGCACATCCTTTTTCCATTTTCCCTGGGAAAGAAAACTCAGCAGTCCAGGTTCCTGATGTCAGTTTGTAGTGCTCCCTTGGGTCTATCAGGGTAGCACTATTTTGAGGTGGGGACAATTTCGGTGTGGGGTCCATCCTTCGATATAAGGATTTTTTGTAGTGAGGGCCCTGTCCAGGGCTAGGGGACCCTGGGCAGAAGCTTTTTCCATTTTCCCTGGGAAAGAAAATTCAGCAGTCCAGGTTCCTGATGTCAGTTTGTAGGGCTCCCTTGGGTCTATCAGGGCAGCACAAGTTTGAGTTGGGGAGAACTTTGGTGTGGGGTCCATCCTTCGATATAAGGATTCTTTGCAGTCAGGGGCAGGGGCCCCTGGGCACATCCTTTTTCCATTTTCCCTGGGAAAGAAAACTCAGCAGTCCAGGTTCCTGATGTCAGTTTGTAGGGCTCCCTTGGGTCTATCAGGGCAGCACAAGTTTGAGGTGGGGACAACTTCGGTGTGGGGTCCATCCTTCGATATAAGGATTCTTTGCAGTCAGGGCCAGGGGCCCCCGGGCACATCCTTTTTCCATTTTTCCTGGGAAAGAAAACTCAGCAGTCCAGGTTCCTGATGTCAGTTTGTAGGGCTCCCTTGGGTCTATCAGGGCAGCACAAGTTTGAGGTGGGGACAACTTCGGTGTGGGGTCCATCCTTCGATATAAGGATTCTTTGCAGTCAGAACCAGGGGCCCCTGGGCACATCCTTTTTCCATTTTCCCTGGGAAAGAAAACTCAGCAGTCCAGGTTCCTGATGTCAGTTTGTAGGGCTCCCTTGGGTCTATCAGGGCAGCACAAGTTTGAGGTGGGGACAACTTCGGTGTGGGGTCCATCCTTCGATATAAGGATTTTTTGCAGTCAGGGACAGGGGCCCCTGGGCACATCCTTTTTCCATTTTCCCTGGGAAAGAAAACTCAGCAGTCCAGGTTCCTGATGTCAGTTTGTAGGGCTCCCTTGGGTCTATCAGGGCAGAACAAGTTTGAGGTGGGGACAACTTTGGTGTGGGGTCCATCCTTCGATATAAGGATTTTTTGTAGTGAGGGCCCTGTCCAGGGCTAGGGGACCCTGGGCACATCCTTTTTCCATTTTCCCTGGGAAAGAAAACTCAGCAGTCCAGGTTCCTGCTGTCAGTTTGTAGGGCTCCCTTGGGTCTATCAGGGCAGCACAAGTTTGAGGTGGGGACAACTTCGGTGTGGGCTCCATCCTTCGATATAAGGATTTCTTGTAGTGAGGTCCCTGCCCAAGGCCAGCCGCCCCTGGGCACATCCTTTTTCCATTTTCCCTGAGAAAGGAAACTCAGCAGTCCAGGTTCCTGATGTCATTTTGTAGGGCTCCCTTGGGTCTATCAGGGCAGCACAAGTTTGAGGTGGGGAGAACTTTGGTGTGGGGTCCATCCTTCGATATAAGGATTTTTTGCAGTCAGGGACAGGGGCCCCTGGGCACATCCTTTTTCCATTTTCCCTGGGAAAGAAAACTCAGCAGTCCAGGTTCCTGATGTCAGTTTGTAGGGCTCCCTTGGGTGTATCAGGGCAGCACAAGTTTGAGGTGGGGAGAACTTTGGTGTGGGGTCCATCCTTCGATATAAGGATTTTTTGCAGTCCGTGACAGGGGCCCCTGGGCACATCCTTTTTCCATTTTCCCTGGGAAAGAAAACTCAGCAGTCCAGGTTCCTGATGTCAGTATGTAGGGCTCCCTTGGGTCTATCAGGGCAGCACAAGTTTGAGGTGGGGACAACTTCGGTGTGGGGTCCATCCTTCGATATAAGGATTTCTTGTAGTGAGGTCCCTGCCCAAGGCCAGTGGCCCGTGGGCACAACCTTTTTCCATTTTCCCTGGGAAAGAAAACTCAGCAGTCCAGGTTCCTGATGTCTGTTTGTAGGGCTCCCTTGGGTCTATCAGGGCAGCACAAGTTTGAGGTGGGGACAACTTCGGTGTGGGGTCCATCCTTCGATATAAGGATTGTTTGCCGTCAGGGCCAGGGGCCCCCGGGCACATCCTTTTTCCATTTTCCCTGGGAAAGAAAACTCAGCAGTCCAGGTTCCTGATGTCAGTTTGTAGGGCTCCCTTGGGTCTATCAGGGCAGCACAAGTTTGAGGTGGGGACAATTTCGGTGTGGGGTCCATCTTCGATATAAGGATTCTTTGCAATGAGGTCCCTACCCAGGTCCAGGGGCCCCTGGACACATCATTTGGCCATTTTCCCTGGGAAAGAAAACTCAGCAGTCCAGGTTCCTGATGTCAGTTTGTAGGGCTCCCTTGGGTCTATCAGGGCAGCACAAGTTTGAGGTGGGGACAACTTCGGTGTGGGGTCCATCCTTCGATATAAGGATTTCTTGTAGTGAGGTCCCTGCCCAAGGCCAGCCGCCCCTGGGCACAACCTTTTTCCATTTTCCCTGGGAAAGAAAACTCAGCAGTCCAGGTTCCTGATGTCAGTTTGTAGAGCTCCCTTGGGTGTATCAGGGCAGCACAAGTTTGAGGTGGGGACAACTTCGGTGTGGGGTGCATCCTTCGATATAAGGATTTTTTGCAGTCAGGGCCAGGGGCCCCAGGGCACATCCTTTTTCCATTTTCCCTGGGAAAGAAAACTCAGCAGTCCAGGTTCCTGATGTCAGTTTGTAGGGCTCCCTTGGGTCTATCAGGGCAGCACAAGTTTGAGGTGGGGACAACTTCGGTGTGGGGTCCATCCTTCGATATAAGGATTCTTTGCAGTCAGGGCCAGGGGCCCCCGGGCACATCCTTTTTCCATTTTCCCTGGGAAAGAAAACTCAGCAGTCCAGGTTCCTGATGTCAGTTTGTAGGGCTCCCTTGGGTCTATCAGGGCAGCACAAGTTTGAGGTGGGGACAACTTCGGTGTGGGGTCCATCCTTCGATATAAGATTCTTTGCAATGAGGTCCCTACCCAGGTCCAGGGGCCCCTGGGCACATCCTTTTTCCATTTTCCCTGGGAAAGAAAACTCAGCAGTCCAGGTTCCTGATGTCAGTTTGTAAGCCTCCCTTGGGTCTATCAGGGCAGCACAAGTTTGAGGTGGGGACAACTTCGGTGTGGGCTCCATCCTTCGATATAAGGATTTTTTGTAGTGAGGTCCCTGTCCAGGGCTAGGGGACCCTGGGCACAACCTTTTTCCATTTTCCCTGGGAAAGAAAATTCAGCAGTCCAGGTTCCTGATGTCAGTTTGTAGGGCTCCCTTGGGTCTATCAGGGCAGCACAAGTTTGAGGTGGGGACAACTTCGGTGTGGGGTCCATCCTTCGATATAAGGATTCTTTGCAGTCAGAACCAGGGGCCCCCGGGCACAACCTTTTTCCATTTTCCCTGGAAAAGAAAACTCAGCAGTCCAGGTTCCTGATGTCAGTTTGTAGGGCTCCCTTGGGTGTATCAGGGCAGCACAAGTTTGAGGTGGGGACAACTTCGGTGTGGGGTCCATCCTTCGATATAAGGATTCTTTGCAGTCAGAACCAGGGGCCCCCGGGCACATCCTTTTTCCATTTTCCCTGGGAAAGAAAACTCAGCAGTCCAGGTTCCTGATGTCAGTTTGTAGGGCTCCCTTGGGTCTATCAGGGCAGCACAAGTTTGAGGTGGGGAGAACTTTGGTGTGGGGTGCATCCTTCGATATAAGGATTTTTTGCAGTCAGGGCCAGGGGCCCCAGGGCACATCCTTTTTCCATTTTCCCTGGGAAAGAAAACTCAGCAGTCCAGGTTCCTGATGTCAGTTTGTAGGGCTCCCTTGGGTCTATCAGGGCAGCACAAGTTTGAGGTGGGGACAACTTCGGTGTGGGGTCCATCCTTCGATATAAGGATTTTTTGCAGTGAGGTCCCTGCCCAGGGCCAGGGCCCCTGGGCACATCCTTTTTCCATTTTCCCTGGGAAAGAAAACTCAGCAGTCCAGGTTCCTGATGTCAGTTTGTAGGGCTCCCTTGGGTCTATCAGGGCAGCACAAGTTTGAGGTGGGGACAATTTCGGTGTGGGGTCCATCCTTCGATATAAGGATTCTTTCCAGTCAGAACCAGGGGCCCCCGGGCACATCCTTTTTCCATTTTCCCTGGGAAAGAAAACTCAGCAGTCCAGGTTCCTGATGTCAGTTTGTAGGGCTCCCTTGGGTCTATCAGGGCAGCACAAGTTTGAGGTGGGGAGAACTTCGGTGTGGGGTCCATCCTTCGATATAAGGATTTCTTGTAGTGAGGTCCCTGCCCAAGGCCAGCGGCCCGTGGGCACAACCTTTTTCCATTTTCCCTGGGAAAGAAAACTCAGCAGTCCAGGTTCCTGATGTCAGTTTGTAGGGCTCCCTTGGGTCTATCAGGGCAGCACAAGTTTGAGGTGGGGACAAATTCGGTGTGGGGTCCATCCTTCGAGATAAGGATTCTTTGCAGTCAGAACCAGGGGTCCCCGGGCACATCCTTTTTCCATTTTCCCTGGGAAAGAAAACTCAGCAGTCCAGGTTCCTGATGTCAGTTTGTAGGGCTCCCTTAGGTCTATCAGGGTAGCACAATTTTGAGGTGGGGACAACTTCGGTGTGGGGTCCATCCTTCGATATAAGGTTTTTTTGTAGTGAGGGCCCTGTCCAGGGCTAGGGGACCCTGGGCACAACCTTTTTCCATTTTCCCTGGGAAAGAAAATTCAGCAGTCCAGGTTCCTGATGTCAGTTTGTAGGGCTCCCTTGGGTCTATCAGGGCAGCACAAGTTTGAGGTGGGGAGAACTTTGGTGTGGGGTCCATCCTTCGATATAAGGATTCTTTGCAGTCAGGGGCAGGGGCCCCTGGGCACATCCTTTTTCCATTTTCCCTGGGAAAGAAAACTCAGCAGTCCAGGTTCCTGATGTCAGTTTGTAGGGCTCCCTTGGGTGTATCAGGGCAGCACAAGTTTGAGGTGGGGACAACTTCGGTGTGGGGTCCATCCTTCGATATAAGGATTTTTTTCAGTCAGGGCCAAGGGCCCCCGGGCACGACCTTTGGCCATTTTCCCTGGGAAAGAAAACTCAGTAGTCCAGGTTCCTGATGTCAGTTTGTAGGGCTCCCTTGGGTCTATCAGGGCAGCACAAGTTTGAGGTGGGGACAACTTCGGTGTGGGGTCCATCCTTCGATATAAGGATTCTTTGCAGTCAGGGCCAGGGGCCCCCGGGCACATCCTTTTTCCATTTTTCCTGGGAAAGAAAACTCAGCAGTCCAGGTTCCTGATGTCAATTTGTAGGGCTCCCTTGGGTGTATCAGGGCAGCACAAGTTTGAGGTGGGGACAACTTCGGTGTGGGGTCCATCCTTCGATATAAGGATTTTTTGCAGTGAGGTCCCTGCCCAGGGCCGGGGCCCCTGGGCACATCCTTTTTCCATTTTCCCTGGGAAAGAAAACTCAGCAGTCCAGGTTCCTGATGTCAGTTTGTAGGGCTCCCTTGGGTCTATCAGGGCAGCACAAGTTTGAGGTGGGGACAACTTCGGTGTGGGGTCCATCCTTCGATATAAGGATTTCTTGTAGTGAGGTCCCTGCCCAAGGCCAGCCGCCCCTGGGCACAACCTTTTTCCATTTTCCCTGGGAAAGGAAACTCAGCAGTCCAGGTTCCTGATGTCAGTTTGTAGGGCTCCCTTGGGTCTATCAGGGCAGCACAAGTTTGAGGTGGGGACAACTTCGGTGTGGGGTGCATCCTTCGATATAAGGATTTTTTGCAGTCAGGGCCAGGGGCCCCTGGGCACATCCTTTTTCCATTTTCCCTGGGAAAGAAAACTCAGCAGTCCAGGTTCCTGATGTCAGTTTGTAGGGCTCCCTTGGGTGTATCAGGGCAGCACAAATTTGAGGTGGGGAGAACTTTGGTGTGGGGTCCATCCTTCGATATAAGGATTTTTTGCAGTCAGGGACAGGGGCCCCTGGGCACATACTTTTTCCATTTTTCCTGGGAAAGAAAACTCAGCAGTCCAGGTTCCTGATGTCAGTTTGTAGGGCTCCCTTGGGTCTATCAGGGCAGCACAAGTTTGAGGTGGGGACAACTTCGGTTTGGGGTCCATCCTTCAATATAAGGATTTTTTGCAGTCAGGGCCAGGGGCCCCTGGGCACAACCTTTTTCCATTTTCCCTGGGAAAGAAAACTCAGCAGTCCAGGTTCCTGATGTCAGTTTGTAGGGCTCCCTTGGGTGTATCAGGGCAGCACAAGTTTCAGGTGGGGACAACTTCAGTGTGGGGTCCATCCTTCGATATAAGGATTCTTTGCAATGAGGTCCCTACTCAGGTCCAGGGGCCCCCGGGCACATCCTTTTTCCATTTTCCCTGGGAAAGAAAACTCAGCAGTCCAGGTTCCTGATGTCAATTTGTAGGGCTCCCTTGGGTGTATCAGGGCAGCACAAGTTTGAGGTGGGGACAACTTCGGTGTGGGGTCCATCCTTCGATATAAGGATTTTTTGCAGTGAGGTCCCTGCCCAGGGCCGGGGCCCCTGGGCACATCCTTTTTCCATTTTCCCTGGGAAAGAAAACTCAGCAGTCCAGGTTCCTGATGTCAGTTTGTAGGGCTCCCTTGGGTCTATCAGGGCAGAACAAGTTTGAGGTGGGGACAACTTCGGTGTGGGGTCCATCCTTCGATATAAGGATTTTTTGTAGTGAGGGCCATGTCCAGGGCTAGGGGACCCTGGGCACATCCTTTTTCCATTTTCCCTGGGAAAGAAAACTCAGCAGTCCAGGTTCCTGCTGTCAGTTTGTAGGGCTCCCTTGGGTCTATCAGGGCAGCACAAGTTTGAGGTGGGGACAACTTCGGTGTGGGCTCCATCCTTCGATATAAGGATTTCTTGTAGTGAGGTCCCTGCCCAAGGCCAGCCGCCCCTGGGCACATCCTTTTTCCATTTTCCCTGAGAAAGGAAACTCAGCAGTCCAGGTTCCTGATGTCATTTTGTAGGGCTCCCTTGGGTCTATCAGGGCAGCACAAGTTTGAGGTGGGGAGAACTTTGGTGTGGGGTCCATCCTTCGATATAAGGATTTTTTGCAGTCAGGGACAGGGGCCCCTGGGCACATCCTTTTTCCATTTTCCCTGGGAAAGAAAACTCAGCAGTCCAGGTTCCTGATGTCAGTTTGTAGGGCTCCCTTGGGTGTATCAGGGCAGCACAAGTTTGAGGTGGGGAGAACTTTGGTGTGGGGTCCATCCTTCGATATAAGGATTTTTTGCAGTCCGTGACAGGGGCCCCTGGGCACATCCTTTTTCCATTTTCCCTGGGAAAGAAAACTCAGCAGTCCAGGTTCCTGATGTCAGTATGTAGGGCTCCCTTGGGTCTATCAGGGCAGCACAAGTTTGAGGTGGGGACAACTTCGGTGTGGGGTCCATCCTTCGATATAAGGATTTCTTGTAGTGAGGTCCCTGCCCAAGGCCAGTGGCCCGTGGGCACAACCTTTTTCCATTTTCCCTGGGAAAGAAAACTCAGCAGTCCAGGTTCCTGATGTCTGTTTGTAGGGCTCCCTTGGGTCTATCAGGGCAGCACAAGTTTGAGGTGGGGACAACTTCGGTGTGGGGTCCATCCTTCGATATAAGGATTGTTTGCCGTCAGGGCCAGGGGCCCCCGGGCACATCCTTTTTCCATTTTCCCTGGGAAAGAAAACTCAGCAGTCCAGGTTCCTGATGTCAGTTTGTAGGGCTCCCTTGGGTCTATCAGGGCAGCACAAGTTTGAGGTGGGGACAATTTCGGTGTGGGGTCCATCTTCGATATAAGGATTCTTTGCAATGAGGTCCCTACCCAGGTCCAGGGGCCCCTGGACACATCATTTGGCCATTTTCCCTGGGAAAGAAAACTCAGCAGTCCAGGTTCCTGATGTCAGTTTGTAGGGCTCCCTTGGGTCTATCAGGGCAGCACAAGTTTGAGGTGGGGACAACTTCGGTGTGGGGTCCATCCTTCGATATAAGGATTTCTTGTAGTGAGGTCCCTGCCCAAGGCCAGCCGCCCCTGGGCACAACCTTTTTCCATTTTCCCTGGGAAAGAAAACTCAGCAGTCCAGGTTCCTGATGTCAGTTTGTAGAGCTCCCTTGGGTGTATCAGGGCAGCACAAGTTTGAGGTGGGGACAACTTCGGTGTGGGGTGCATCCTTCGATATAAGGATTTTTTGCAGTCAGGGCCAGGGGCCCCAGGGCACATCCTTTTTCCATTTTCCCTGGGAAAGAAAACTCAGCAGTCCAGGTTCCTGATGTCAGTTTGTAGGGCTCCCTTGGGTCTATCAGGGCAGCACAAGTTTGAGGTGGGGACAACTTCGGTGTGGGGTCCATCCTTCGATATAAGGATTCTTTGCAGTCAGGGCCAGGGGCCCCCGGGCACATCCTTTTTCCATTTTCCCTGGGAAAGAAAACTCAGCAGTCCAGGTTCCTGATGTCAGTTTGTAGGGCTCCCTTGGGTCTATCAGGGCAGCACAAGTTTGAGGTGGGGACAACTTCGGTGTGGGGTCCATCCTTCGATATAAGATTCTTTGCAATGAGGTCCCTACCCAGGTCCAGGGGCCCCTGGGCACATCATTTGGCCATTTTCCCTGGGAAAGAAAACTCAGCAGTCCAGGTTCCTGATGTCAGTTTGTAGGGCTCCCTTGGGTCTATCAGGGCAGCACAAGTTTGAGGTGGGGACAACTTCGGTGTGGGCTCCATCCTTCGATATAAGGATTTTTTGTAGTGAGGTCCCTGTCCAGGGCTAGGGGACCCTGGGCACAACCTTTTTCCATTTTCCCTGGGAAAGAAAATTCAGCAGTCCAGGTTCCTGATGTCAGTTTGTAGGGCTCCCTTGGGTCTATCAGGGCAGCACAAGTTTGAGGTGGGGACAACTTCGGTGTGGGGTCCATCCTTCGATATAAGGATTCTTTGCAGTCAGAACCAGGGGCCCCCGGGCACAACCTTTTTCCATTTTCCCTGGAAAAGAAAACTCAGCAGTCCAGGTTCCTGATGTCAGTTTGTAGGGCTCCCTTGGGTGTATCAGGGCAGCACAAGTTTGAGGTGGGGACAACTTCGGTGTGGGGTCCATCCTTCGATATAAGGATTCTTTGCAGTCAGAACCAGGGGCCCCCGGGCACATCCTTTTTCCATTTTCCCTGGGAAAGAAAACTCAGCAGTCCAGGTTCCTGATGTCAGTTTGTAGGGCTCCCTTGGGTCTATCAGGGCAGCACAAGTTTGAGGTGGGGAGAACTTTGGTGTGGGGTGCATCCTTCGATATAAGGATTTTTTGCAGTCAGGGCCAGGGGCCCCAGGGCACATCCTTTTTCCATTTTCCCTGGGAAAGAAAACTCAGCAGTCCAGGTTCCTGATGTCAGTTTGTAGGGCTCCCTTGGGTCTATCAGGGCAGCACAAGTTTGAGGTGGGGACAACTTCGGTGTGGGGTCCATCCTTCGATATAAGGATTTTTTGCAGTGAGGTCCCTGCCCAGGGCCAGGGCCCCTGGGCACATCCTTTTTCCATTTTCCCTGGGAAAGAAAACTCAGCAGTCCAGGTTCCTGATGTCAGTTTGTAGGGCTCCCTTGGGTCTATCAGGGCAGCACAAGTTTGAGGTGGGGACAATTTCGGTGTGGGGTCCATCCTTCGATATAAGGATTCTTTCCAGTCAGAACCAGGGGCCCCCGGGCACATCCTTTTTCCATTTTCCCTGGGAAAGAAAACTCAGCAGTCCAGGTTCCTGATGTCAGTTTGTAGGGCTCCCTTGGGTCTATCAGGGCAGCACAAGTTTGAGGTGGGGAGAACTTCGGTGTGGGGTCCATCCTTCGATATAAGGATTTCTTGTAGTGAGGTCCCTGCCCAAGGCCAGCGGCCCGTGGGCACAACCTTTTTCCATTTTCCCTGGGAAAGAAAACTCAGCAGTCCAGGTTCCTGATGTCAGTTTGTAGGGCTCCCTTGGGTCTATCAGGGCAGCACAAGTTTGAGGTGGGGACAAATTCGGTGTGGGGTCCATCCTTCGAGATAAGGATTCTTTGCAGTCAGAACCAGGGGTCCCCGGGCACATCCTTTTTCCATTTTCCCTGGGAAAGAAAACTCAGCAGTCCAGGTTCCTGATGTCAGTTTGTAGGGCTCCCTTAGGTCTATCAGGGTAGCACAATTTTGAGGTGGGGACAACTTCGGTGTGGGGTCCATCCTTCGATATAAGGTTTTTTTGTAGTGAGGGCCCTGTCCAGGGCTAGGGGACCCTGGGCACAACCTTTTTCCATTTTCCCTGGGAAAGAAAATTCAGCAGTCCAGGTTCCTGATGTCAGTTTGTAGGGCTCCCTTGGGTCTATCAGGGCAGCACAAGTTTGAGGTGGGGAGAACTTTGGTGTGGGGTCCATCCTTCGATATAAGGATTCTTTGCAGTCAGGGGCAGGGGCCCCTGGGCACATCCTTTTTCCATTTTCCCTGGGAAAGAAAACTCAGCAGTCCAGGTTCCTGATGTCAGTTTGTAGGGCTCCCTTGGGTGTATCAGGGCAGCACAAGTTTGAGGTGGGGACAACTTCGGTGTGGGGTCCATCCTTCGATATAAGGATTTTTTTCAGTCAGGGCCAAGGGCCCCCGGGCACGACCTTTGGCCATTTTCCCTGGGAAAGAAAACTCAGTAGTCCAGGTTCCTGATGTCAGTTTGTAGGGCTCCCTTGGGTCTATCAGGGCAGCACAAGTTTGAGGTGGGGACAACTTCGGTGTGGGGTCCATCCTTCGATATAAGGATTCTTTGCAGTCAGGGCCAGGGGCCCCCGGGCACATCCTTTTTCCATTTTTCCTGGGAAAGAAAACTCAGCAGTCCAGGTTCCTGATGTCAATTTGTAGGGCTCCCTTGGGTGTATCAGGGCAGCACAAGTTTGAGGTGGGGACAACTTCGGTGTGGGGTCCATCCTTCGATATAAGGATTTTTTGCAGTGAGGTCCCTGCCCAGGGCCGGGGCCCCTGGGCACATCCTTTTTCCATTTTCCCTGGGAAAGAAAACTCAGCAGTCCAGGTTCCTGATGTCAGTTTGTAGGGCTCCCTTGGGTCTATCAGGGCAGCACAAGTTTGAGGTGGGGACAACTTCGGTGTGGGGTCCATCCTTCGATATAAGGATTTCTTGTAGTGAGGTCCCTGCCCAAGGCCAGCCGCCCCTGGGCACAACCTTTTTCCATTTTCCCTGGGAAAGGAAACTCAGCAGTCCAGGTTCCTGATGTCAGTTTGTAGGGCTCCCTTGGGTCTATCAGGGCAGCACAAGTTTGAGGTGGGGACAACTTCGGTGTGGGGTGCATCCTTCGATATAAGGATTTTTTGCAGTCAGGGCCAGGGGCCCCTGGGCACATCCTTTTTCCATTTTCCCTGGGAAAGAAAACTCAGCAGTCCAGGTTCCTGATGTCAGTTTGTAGGGCTCCCTTGGGTGTATCAGGGCAGCACAAATTTGAGGTGGGGAGAACTTTGGTGTGGGGTCCATCCTTCGATATAAGGATTTTTTGCAGTCAGGGACAGGGGCCCCTGGGCACATACTTTTTCCATTTTTCCTGGGAAAGAAAACTCAGCAGTCCAGGTTCCTGATGTCAGTTTGTAGGGCTCCCTTGGGTCTATCAGGGCAGCACAAGTTTGAGGTGGGGACAACTTCGGTTTGGGGTCCATCCTTCAATATAAGGATTTTTTGCAGTCAGGGCCAGGGGCCCCTGGGCACAACCTTTTTCCATTTTCCCTGGGAAAGAAAACTCAGCAGTCCAGGTTCCTGATGTCAGTTTGTAGGGCTCCCTTGGGTGTATCAGGGCAGCACAAGTTTCAGGTGGGGACAACTTCAGTGTGGGGTCCATCCTTCGATATAAGGATTCTTTGCAATGAGGTCCCTACTCAGGTCCAGGGGCCCCCGGGCACATCCTTTTTCCATTTTCCCTGGGAAAGAAAACTCAGCAGTCCAGGTTCCTGATGTCAATTTGTAGGGCTCCCTTGGGTGTATCAGGGCAGCACAAGTTTGAGGTGGGGACAACTTCGGTGTGGGGTCCATCCTTCGATATAAGGATTTTTTGCAGTGAGGTCCCTGCCCAGGGCCGGGGCCCCTGGGCACATCCTTTTTCCATTTTCCCTGGGAAAGAAAACTCAGCAGTCCAGGTTCCTGATGTCAGTTTGTAGGGCTCCCTTGGGTCTATCAGGGCAGAACAAGTTTGAGGTGGGGACAACTTCGGTGTGGGGTCCATCCTTCGATATAAGGATTTTTTGTAGTGAGGGCCATGTCCAGGGCTAGGGGACCCTGGGCACATCCTTTTTCCATTTTCCCTGGGAAAGAAAACTCAGCAGTCCAGGTTCCTGATGTCAGTTTGTAGGGCTCCCTTGGGTCTATCAGGGCAGCACAAGTTTGAGGTGGGGACAACTTCGGTGTGGGGTCCATCCTTCGATATAAGGATTTCTTGTAGTGAGGTCCCTGCCCAAGGCCAGCCGCCCCTGGGCACAACCTTTTTCCATTTTCCCTGGGAAAGGAAACTCAGCAGTCCAGGTTCCTGATGTCAGTTTGTAGGGCTCCCTTGGGTCTATCAGGGCAGCACAAGTTTGAGGTGGGGACAACTTCGGTGTGGGGTGCATCCTTCGATATAAGGATTTTTTGCAGTCAGGGCCAGGGGCCCCTGGGCACATCCTTTTTCCATTTTCCCTGGGAAAGAAAACTCAGCAGTCCAGGTTTCATGATGTCAGTTTGTAGGGCTCCCTTGGGTCTATCAGGGCAGCACAATTTTGAGGTGGGGACAACTTCGGTGTGGGGTCCATCCTTCGATATAAGGATTTTTTGTAGTGAGGGCCCTGTCCAGGGCTAGGGGACCCTGGGCACAACCTTTTTCCATTTTCCCTGGGAAAGAAAACTCAGCAGTCCAGGTTCCTGATGTCAGTTTGTAGGGCTCCCTTGGGTCTATCAGGGCAGCACAAGTTTGAGGTGGGGACAACTTCGGTGTGGGGTCCATCCTTCGATATAAGGATTCTTTGCAGTCAGAACCAGGGGCCCCGGGCACAACCTTTTTCCATTTTCCCTGGGAAAGAAAACTCAGCAGTCCAGGTTCCTGATGTCAGTTTGTAGGGCTCCCTTGGGTCTATCAGGGCAGCACAAGTTTGAGGTGGGGACAAATTCGGTGTGGGGTCCATCCTTCGAGATAAGGATTCTTTGCAGTCAGAACCAGGGTTCCCCGGGCACATCCTTTTTCCATTTTCCCTGGGAAAGAAAACTCAGCAGTCCAGGTTCCTGATGTCAGTTTGTAGGGCTCCCTTGGGTCTATCAGGGTAGCACAATTTTGAGGTGGGGACAACTTCGGTGTGGGGTCCATCCTTCGATATAAGGTTTTTTTGTAGTGAGGGCCCTGTCCAGGGCTAGGGGACCCTGGGCACAACCTTTTTCCATTTTCCCTGGGAAAGAAAATTCAGCAGTCCAGGTTCCTGATGTCAGTTTGTAGGGCTCCCTTGGGTCTATCAGGGCAGCACAAGTTTGAGGTGGGGAGAACTTTGGTGTGGGGTCCATCCTTCGATATAAGGATTCTTTGCAGTCAGGGGCAGGGGCCCCTGGGCACATCCTTTTTCCATTTTCCCTGGGAAAGAAAACTCAGCAGTCCAGGTTCCTGATGTCAGTTTGTACGGCTCCCTTGGGTGTATCAGGGCAGCACAAGTTTGAGGTGGGGACAACTTCGGTGTGGGGTCCATCCTTCGATATAAGGATTTTTTGCAGTCAGGGCCAAGGGCCCCCGGGCACGACCTTTGGCCATTTTCCCTGGGAAAGAAAACTCAGCAGTCCAGGTTCCTGATGTCAGTTTGTAGGGCTCCCTTGGGTCTATCAGGGCAGCACAAGTTTGAGGTGGGGACAACTTCGGTGTGGGGTCCATCCTTCGATATAAGGATTCTTTGCAGTCAGGGCCAGGGGCCCCCGGGCACATCCTTTTTCCATTTTTCCTGGGAAAGAAAACTCAGCAGTCCAGGTTCCTGATGTCAGTTTGTAGGGCTCCCTTGGGTGTATCAGGGCAGCACAAGTTTGAGGTGGGGACAACTTCGGTGTGGGGTCCATCCTTCGATATAAGGATTTTTTGCAGTGAGGTCCCTGCCCAGGGCCGGGGCCCCTGGGCACATCCTTTTTCCATTTTCCCTGGGAAAGAAAACTCAGCAGTCCAGGTTCCTGATGTCAGTTTGTAGGGCTCCCTTGGGTGTATCAGGGCAGCACAAGTTTGAGGTGGGGACAACTTCGGTGTGGGGTCCATCCTTCGATATAAGGATTTTTTGTAGTGAGGGCCCTGTCCAGGGCTAGGGGACCCTGGGCACATCCTTTTTCCATTTACCCTGGGAAAGAAAACTCAGCAGTCCAGGTTCCTGATGTCAGTTTGTAGGGCTCCCTTGGGTCTATCAGGGCAGCACAAGTTTGAGGTGGGGACAACTTCGGTGTGGGGTCCATCCTTCGATATAAGGATTTCTTGTAGTGAGGTCCCTGCCCAAGGCCAGCCGCCCCATGGCACAACCTTTTTCCATTTTCCCTGGGAAAGGAAACTCAGCAGTCCAGGTTCCTGATGTCAGTTTGTAGGGCTCCCTTGGGTCTATCAGGGCAGCACAAGTTTGAGGTGGGGACAACTTCGGTGTGGGGTGCATCCTTCGATATAAGGATTTTTTGCAGTCAGGGCCAGGGGCCCCAGGGCACATCCTTTTTCCATTTTCCCTGGGAAAGAAAACTCAGCAGTCCAGGTTCCTGATGTCAGTTTGTAGGGCTCCCTTGGGTCTATCAGGGCAGCACAAATTTGAGGTGGGGAGAACTTTGGTGTGGGGTCCATCCTTCGATATAAGGATTTTTTGCAGTCAGGGACAGGGGCCCCTGGGCACATCCTTTTTCCATTTTCCCTGGGAAAGAAAACTCAGCAGTCCAGGTTCCTGATGTCAGTTTGTAGGGCTCCCTTGGGTCTATCAGGGCAGCACAAGTTTGAGGTGGGGACAACTTCGGTGTGGGCTCCATGCTTCGATATAAGGATTCTTTGCAGTCAGGGGCAGGGGCCCCTGGGCACATCCTTTTTCCATTTTCCCTGGGAAAGAAAACTCAGCAGTCCAGGTTCCTGATGTCAGTTTGTAGGGCTCCCTTGGGTCTATCAGGGCAGCACAAGTTTGAGGTGGGGACAACTTCGGTGTGGGGTCCATCCTTCGATATAAGGATTTCTTGTAGTGAGGTCCCTGCCCAAGGCCAGCGGCCCGTGGGCACAACCTTTTTCCGTTTTCCCTGGGAAAGAAAACTCAGCAGTCCAGGTTCCTGATGTCAGTTTGTAGGGCTCCCTTGGGTCTATCAGGGCAGCACAAGTTTGAGGTGGGGACAAATTCGGTGTGGGGTCCATCCTTCGATATAAGGATTCTTTGCAGTCAGGGCCAGGGGCCCCCGGGCACATCCTTTTTCCATTTTCCCTGGGAAAGAAAACTCAGCAGTCCAGGTTCCTGATGTCAGTTTGTAGGGCTCCCTTGGGTCTATCAGGGCAGCACAAGTTTGAGGTGGGGACAACTTCGGTGTGGGCTCCATCCTTCGATATAAGGATTTTTTGTAGTGAGGTCCCTGTCCAGGGCTAGGGGACCCTGGGCACAACCTTTTTCCATTTTCCCTGGGAAAGAAAATTCAGCAGTCCAGGTTCCTGATGTCAGTTTGTAGGGCTCCCTTGGGTCTATCAGGGCAGCACAAGTTTGAGGTGGGGACAACTTCGGTGTGGGGTCCATCCTTCGATATAAGGATTCTTTGCAGTCAGAACCAGGGGCCCCCGGGCACAACCTTTTTCCATTTTCCCTGGAAAAGAAAACTCAGCAGTCCAGGTTCCTGATGTCAGTTTGTAGGGCTCCCTTGGGTGTATCAGGGCAGCACAAGTTTGAGGTGGGGACAACTTCGGTGTGGGGTCCATCCTTCGATATAAGGATTCTTTGCAGTCAGAACCAGGGGCCCCCGGGCACATCCTTTTTCCATTTTCCCTGGGAAAGAAAACTCAGCAGTCCAGGTTCCTGATGTCAGTTTGTAGGGCTCCCTTGGGTCTATCAGGGCAGCACAAGTTTGAGGTGGGGAGAACTTTGGTGTGGGGTGCATCCTTCGATATAAGGATTTTTTGCAGTCAGGGCCAGGGGCCCCAGGGCACATCCTTTTTCCATTTTCCCTGGGAAAGAAAACTCAGCAGTCCAGGTTCCTGATGTCAGTTTGTAGGGCTCCCTTGGGTCTATCAGGGCAGCACAAGTTTGAGGTGGGGACAACTTCGGTGTGGGGTCCATCCTTCGATATAAGGATTTTTTGCAGTGAGGTCCCTGCCCAGGGCCAGGGCCCCTGGGCACATCCTTTTTCCATTTTCCCTGGGAAAGAAAACTCAGCAGTCCAGGTTCCTGATGTCAGTTTGTAGGGCTCCCTTGGGTCTATCAGGGCAGCACAAGTTTGAGGTGGGGACAATTTCGGTGTGGGGTCCATCCTTCGATATAAGGATTCTTTCCAGTCAGAACCAGGGGCCCCCGGGCACATCCTTTTTCCATTTTCCCTGGGAAAGAAAACTCAGCAGTCCAGGTTCCTGATGTCAGTTTGTAGGGCTCCCTTGGGTCTATCAGGGCAGCACAAGTTTGAGGTGGGGAGAACTTCGGTGTGGGGTCCATCCTTCGATATAAGGATTTCTTGTAGTGAGGTCCCTGCCCAAGGCCAGCGGCCCGTGGGCACAACCTTTTTCCATTTTCCCTGGGAAAGAAAACTCAGCAGTCCAGGTTCCTGATGTCAGTTTGTAGGGCTCCCTTGGGTCTATCAGGGCAGCACAAGTTTGAGGTGGGGACAAATTCGGTGTGGGGTCCATCCTTCGAGATAAGGATTCTTTGCAGTCAGAACCAGGGGTCCCCGGGCACATCCTTTTTCCATTTTCCCTGGGAAAGAAAACTCAGCAGTCCAGGTTCCTGATGTCAGTTTGTAGGGCTCCCTTGGGTCTATCAGGGTAGCACAATTTTGAGGTGGGGACAACTTCGGTGTGGGGTCCATCCTTCGATATAAGGATTTTTTGTAGTGAGGGCCCTGTCCAGGGCTAGGGGACCCTGGGCACAACCTTTTTCCATTTTCCCTGGGAAAGAAAATTCAGCAGTCCAGGTTCCTGATGTCAGTTTGTAGGGCTCCCTTGGGTCTATCAGGGCAGCACAAGTTTGAGGTGGGGAGAACTTTGGTGTGGGGTCCATCCTTCGATATAAGGATTCTTTGCAGTCAGGGGCAGGGGCCCCTGGGCACATCCTTTTTCCATTTTCCCTGGGAAAGAAAACTCAGCAGTCCAGGTTCCTGATGTCAGTTTGTAGGGCTCCCTTGGGTGTATCAGGGCAGCACAAGTTTGAGGTGGGGACAACTTCGGTGTGGGGTCCATCCTTCGATATAAGGATTTTTTTCAGTCAGGGCCAAGGGCCCCCGGGCACGACCTTTGGCCATTTTCCCTGGGAAAGAAAACTCAGTAGTCCAGGTTCCTGATGTCAGTTTGTAGGGCTCCCTTGGGTCTATCAGGGCAGCACAAGTTTGAGGTGGGGACAACTTCGGTGTGGGGTCCATCCTTCGATATAAGGATTCTTTGCAGTCAGGGCCAGGGGCCCCCGGGCACATCCTTTTTCCATTTTTCCTGGGAAAGAAAACTCAGCAGTCCAGGTTCCTGATGTCAATTTGTAGGGCTCCCTTGGGTGTATCAGGGCAGCACAAGTTTGAGGTGGGGACAACTTCGGTGTGGGGTCCATCCTTCGATATAAGGATTTTTTGCAGTGAGGTCCCTGCCCAGGGCCGGGGCCCCTGGGCACATCCTTTTTCCATTTTCCCTGGGAAAGAAAACTCAGCAGTCCAGGTTCCTGATGTCAGTTTGTAGGGCTCCCTTGGGTCTATCAGGGCAGCACAAGTTTGAGGTGGGGACAACTTCGGTGTGGGGTCCATCCTTCGATATAAGGATTTCTTGTAGTGAGGTCCCTGCCCAAGGCCAGCCGCCCCTGGGCACAACCTTTTTCCATTTTCCCTGGGAAAGGAAACTCAGCAGTCCAGGTTCCTGATGTCAGTTTGTAGGGCTCCCTTGGGTCTATCAGGGCAGCACAAGTTTGAGGTGGGGACAACTTCGGTGTGGGGTGCATCCTTCGATATAAGGATTTTTTGCAGTCAGGGCCAGGGGCCCCTGGGCACATCCTTTTTCCATTTTCCCTGGGAAAGAAAACTCAGCAGTCCAGGTTCCTGATGTCAGTTTGTAGGGCTCCCTTGGGTGTATCAGGGCAGCACAAATTTGAGGTGGGGAGAACTTTGGTGTGGGGTCCATCCTTCGATATAAGGATTTTTTGCAGTCAGGGACAGGGGCCCCTGGGCACATACTTTTTCCATTTTTCCTGGGAAAGAAAACTCAGCAGTCCAGGTTCCTGATGTCAGTTTGTAGGGCTCCCTTGGGTCTATCAGGGCAGCACAAGTTTGAGGTGGGGACAACTTCGGTGTGGGGTCCATCCTTCAATATAAGGATTTTTTGCAGTCAGGGCCAGGGGCCCCTGGGCACAACCTTTTTCCATTTTCCCTGGGAAAGAAAACTCAGCAGTCCAGGTTCCTGATGTCAGTTTGTAGGGCTCCCTTGGGTGTATCAGGGCAGCACAAGTTTCAGGTGGGGACAACTTCAGTGTGGGGTCCATCCTTCGATATAAGGATTCTTTGCAATGAGGTCCCTACTCAGGTCCAGGGGCCCCCGGGCACATCCTTTTTCCATTTTCCCTGGGAAAGAAAACTCAGCAGTCCAGGTTCCTGATGTCAATTTGTAGGGCTCCCTTGGGTGTATCAGGGCAGCACAAGTTTGAGGTGGGGACAACTTCGGTGTGGGGTCCATCCTTCGATATAAGGATTTTTTGCAGTGAGGTCCCTGCCCAGGGCCGGGGCCCCTGGGCACATCCTTTTTCCATTTTCCCTGGGAAAGAAAACTCAGCAGTCCAGGTTCCTGATGTCAGTTTGTAGGGCTCCCTTGGGTCTATCAGGGCAGAACAAGTTTGAGGTGGGGACAACTTCGGTGTGGGGTCCATCCTTCGATATAAGGATTTTTTGTAGTGAGGGCCCTGTCCAGGGCCAGCCGCCCCATGGCACATCCTTTTTCCATTTTCCCTGGGAAAGAAAACTCAGCAGTCCAGGTTCCTGATGTCAGTTTGTAGGGCTCCCTTGGGTCTATCAGGGCAGCACAAGTTTGAGGTGGGGACAACTTCGGTGTGGGGTCCATCCTTCGATATAAGGATTTCTTGTAGTGAGGTCCCTGCCCAAGGCCAGCCGCCCCTGGGCACAACCTTTTTCCATTTTCCCTGGGAAAGGAAACTCAGCAGTCCAGGTTCCTGATGTCAGTTTGTAGGGCTCCCTTGGGTCTATCAGGGCAGCACAAGTTTGAGGTGGGGACAACTTCGGTGTGGGGTGCATCCTTCGATATAAGGATTTTTTGCAGTCAGGGCCAGGGGACCCTGGGCACATCCTTTTTCCATTTTCCCTGGGAAAGAAAACTCAGCAGTCCAGGTTTCATGATGTCAGTTTGTAGGGCTCCCTTGGGTCTATCAGGGCAGCACAATTTTGAGGTGGGGACAACTTCGGTGTGGGGTCCATCCTTCGATATAAGGATTTTTTGTAGTGAGGGCCCTGTCCAGGGCTAGGGGACCCTGGGCACAACCTTTTTCCATTTTCCCTGGGAAAGAAAACTCAGCAGTCCAGGTTCCTGATGTCAGTTTGTAGGGCTCCCTTGGGTCTATCAGGGCAGCACAAGTTTGAGGTGGGGACAACTTCGGTGTGGGGTCCATCCTTCGATATAAGGATTCTTTGCAGTCAGAACCAGGGGCCCCCGGGCACAACCTTTTTCCATTTTCCCTGGGAAAGAAAACTCAGCAGTCCAGGTTCCTGATGTCAGTTTGTAGGGCTCCCTTGGGTCTATCAGGGCAGCACAAGTTTGAGGTGGGGACAAATTCGGTGTGGGGTCCATCCTTCGAGATAAGGATTCTTTGCAGTCAGAACCAGGGGTCCCCGGGCACATCCTTTTTCCATTTTCCCTGGGAAAGAAAACTCAGCAGTCCAGGTTCCTGATGTCAGTTTGTAGGGCTCCCTTGGGTCTATCAGGGTAGCACAATTTTGAGGTGGGGACAACTTCGGTGTGGGGTCCATCCTTCGATATAAGGTTTTTTTGTAGTGAGGGCCCTGTCCAGGGCTAGGGGACCCTGGGCACAACCTTTTTCCATTTTCCCTGGGAAAGAAAATTCAGCAGTCCAGGTTCCTGATGTCAGTTTGTAGGGCTCCCTTGGGTCTATCAGGGCAGCACAAGTTTGAGGTGGGGAGAACTTTGGTGTGGGGTCCATCCTTCGATATAAGGATTCTTTGCAGTCAGGGGCAGGGGCCCCTGGGCACATCCTTTTTCCATTTTCCCTGGGAAAGAAAACTCAGCAGTCCAGGTTCCTGATGTCAGTTTGTACGGCTCCCTTGGGTGTATCAGGGCAGCACAAGTTTGAGGTGGGGACAACTTCGGTGTGGGGTCCATCCTTCGATATAAGGATTTTTTGCAGTCAGGGCCAAGGGCCCCCGGGCACGACCTTTGGCCATTTTCCCTGGGAAAGAAAACTCAGCAGTCCAGGTTCCTGATGTCAGTTTGTAGGGCTCCCTTGGGTCTATCAGGGCAGCACAAGTTTGAGGTGGGGACAACTTCGGTGTGGGGTCCATCCTTCGATATAAGGATTCTTTGCAGTCAGGGCCAGGGGCCCCCGGGCACATCCTTTTTCCATTTTTCCTGGGAAAGAAAACTCAGCAGTCCAGGTTCCTGATGTCAGTTTGTAGGGCTCCCTTGGGTGTATCAGGGCAGCACAAGTTTGAGGTGGGGACAACTTCGGTGTGGGGTCCATCCTTCGATATAAGGATTTTTTGCAGTGAGGTCCCTGCCCAGGGCCGGGGCCCCTGGGCACATCCTTTTTCCATTTTCCCTGGGAAAGAAAACTCAGCAGTCCAGGTTCCTGATGTCAGTTTGTAGGGCTCCCTTGGGTGTATCAGGGCAGCACAAGTTTGAGGTGGGGACAACTTCGGTGTGGGGTCCATCCTTCGATATAAGGATTTTTTGTAGTGAGGGCCCTGTCCAGGGCTAGGGGACCCTGGGCACATCCTTTTTCCATTTACCCTGGGAAAGAAAACTCAGCAGTCCAGGTTCCTGATGTCAGTTTGTAGGGCTCCCTTGGGTCTATCAGGGCAGCACAAGTTTGAGGTGGGGACAACTTCGGTGTGGGGTCCATCCTTCGATATAAGGATTTCTTGTAGTGAGGTCCCTGCCCAAGGCCAGCCGCCCCTGGGCACAACCTTTTTCCATTTTCCCTGGGAAAGGAAACTCAGCAGTCCAGGTTCCTGATGTCAGTTTGTAGGGCTCCCTTGGGTCTATCAGGGCAGCACAAGTTTGAGGTGGGGACAACTTCGGTGTGGGGTGCATCCTTCGATATAAGGATTTTTTGCAGTCAGGGCCAGGGGCCCCTGGGCACATCCTTTTTCCATTTTCCCTGGGAAAGAAAACTCAGCAGTCCAGGTTCCTGATGTCAGTTTGTAGGGCTCCCTTGGGTCTATCAGGGCAGCACAAATTTGAGGTGGGGAGAACTTTGGTGTGGGGTCCATCCTTCGATATAAGGATTTTTTGCAGTCAGGGACAGGGGCCCCTGGGCACATCCTTTTTCCATTTTCCCTGGGAAAGAAAACTCAGCAGTCCAGGTTCCTGATGTCAGTTTGTAGGGCTCCCTTGGGTCTATCAGGGCAGCACAAGTTTGAGGTGGGGACAACTTCGGTGTGGGCTCCATCCTTCGATATAAGGATTCTTTGCAGTCAGGGGCAGGGGCCCCTGGGCACATCCTTTTTCCATTTTCCCTGGGAAAGAAAACTCAGCAGTCCAGGTTCCTGATGTCAGTTTGTAGGGCTCCCTTGGGTCTATCAGGGCAGCACAAGTTTGAGGTGGGGACAACTTCGGTGTGGGGTCCATCCTTCGATATAAGGATTTCTTGTAGTGAGGTCCCTGCCCAAGGCCAGCGGCCCGTGGGCACAACCTTTTTCCGTTTTCCCTGGGAAAGAAAACTCAGCAGTCCAGGTTCCTGATGTCAGTTTGTAGGGCTCCCTTGGGTCTATCAGGGCAGCACAAGTTTGAGGTGGGGACAAATTCGGTGTGGGGTCCATCCTTCGATATAAGGATTCTTTGCAGTCAGGGCCAGGGGCCCCCGGGCACAACCTTTGTCCATTTTCCCTGGGAAAGAAAACTCAGCAGTCCAGGTTCCTGATGTCAGTTTGTAGGGCTCCCTTGGGTGTATCAGGGCAGCACAAGTTTCAGGTGGGGACAACTTCAGTGTGGGGTCCATCCTTCGATATAAGGATTCTTTGCAATGAGGTCCCTACTCAGGTCCAGGGGCCCCCGGGCACATCCTTTTTCCATTTTCCCTGGGAAAGAAAACTCAGCAGTCCAGGTTCCTGATGTCAATTTGTAGGGCTCCCTTGGGTGTATCAGGGCAGCACAAGTTTGAGGTGGGGACAACTTCGGTGTGGGGTCCATCCTTCGATATAAGGATTTTTTGCAGTGAGGTCCCTGCCCAGGGCCGGGGCCCCTGGGCACATCCTTTTTCCATTTTCCCTGGGAAAGAAAACTCAGCAGTCCAGGTTCCTGATGTCAGTTTGTAGGGCTCCCTTGGGTCTATCAGGGCAGAACAAGTTTGAGGTGGGGACAACTTCGGTGTGGGGTCCATCCTTCGATATAAGGATTTTTTGTAGTGAGGGCCCTGTCCAGGGCTAGGGGACCCTGGGCACATCCTTTTTCCATTTTCCCTGGGAAAGAAAACTCAGCAGTCCAGGTTCCTGATGTCAGTTTGTAGGGCTCCCTTGGGTCTATCAGGGCAGCACAAGTTTGAGGTGGGGACAACTTCGGTGTGGGGTCCATCCTTCGATATAAGGATTTCTTGTAGTGAGGTCCCTGCCCAAGGCCAGCCGCCCCTGGGCACAACCTTTTTCCATTTTCCCTGGGAAAGGAAACTCAGCAGTCCAGGTTCCTGATGTCAGTTTGTAGGGCTCCCTTGGGTCTATCAGGGCAGCACAAGTTTGAGGTGGGGACAACTTCGGTGTGGGGTGCATCCTTCGATATAAGGATTTTTTGCAGTCAGGGCCAGGGGCCCCTGGGCACATCCTTTTTCCATTTTCCCTGGGAAAGAAAACTCAGCAGTCCAGGTTTCATGATGTCAGTTTGTAGGGCTCCCTTGGGTCTATCAGGGCAGCACAATTTTGAGGTGGGGACAACTTCGGTGTGGGGTCCATCCTTCGATATAAGGATTTTTTGTAGTGAGGGCCCTGTCCAGGGCTAGGGGACCCTGGGCACAACCTTTTTCCATTTTCCCTGGGAAAGAAAACTCAGCAGTCCAGGTTCCTGATGTCAGTTTGTAGGGCTCCCTTGGGTCTATCAGGGCAGCACAAGTTTGAGGTGGGGACAACTTCGGTGTGGGGTCCATCCTTCGATATAAGGATTCTTTGCAGTCAGAACCAGGGGCCCCCGGGCACAACCTTTTTCCATTTTCCCTGGGAAAGAAAACTCAGCAGTCCAGGTTCCTGATGTCAGTTTGTAGGGCTCCCTTGGGTCTATCAGGGCAGCACAAGTTTGAGGTGGGGACAAATTCGGTGTGGGGTCCATCCTTCGAGATAAGGATTCTTTGCAGTCAGAACCAGGGGTCCCCGGGCACATCCTTTTTCCATTTTCCCTGGGAAAGAAAACTCAGCAGTCCAGGTTCCTGATGTCAGTTTGTAGTGCTCCCTTGGGTCTATCAGGGTAGCACAATTTTGAGGTGGGGACAACTTCGGTGTGGGGTCCATCCTTCGATATAAGGTTTTTTTGTAGTGAGGGCCCTGTCCAGGGCTAGGGGACCCTGGGCACAACCTTTTTCCATTTTCCCTGGGAAAGAAAATTCAGCAGTCCAGGTTCCTGATGTCAGTTTGTAGGGCTCCCTTGGGTCTATCAGGGCAGCACAAGTTTGAGGTGGGGAGAACTTTGGTGTGGGGTCCATCCTTCGATATAAGGATTCTTTGCAGTCAGGGGCAGGGGCCCCTGGGCACATCCTTTTTCCATTTTCCCTGGGAAAGAAAACTCAGCAGTCCAGGTTCCTGATGTCAGTTTGTACGGCTCCCTTGGGTGTATCAGGGCAGCACAAGTTTGAGGTGGGGACAACTTCGGTGTGGGGTCCATCCTTCGATATAAGGATTTTTTGCAGTCAGGGCCAAGGGCCCCCGGGCACGAACTTTGGCCATTTTCCCTGGGAAAGAAAACTCAGCAGTCCAGGTTCCTGATGTCAGTTTGTAGGGCTCCCTTGGGTCTATCAGGGCAGCACAAGTTTGAGGTGGGGACAACTTCGGTGTGGGGTCCATCCTTCGATATAAGGATTCTTTGCAGTCAGGGCCAGGGGCCCCCGGGCACATCCTTTTTCCATTTTTCCTGGGAAAGAAAACTCAGCAGTCCAGGTTCCTGATGTCAGTTTGTAGGGCTCCCTTGGGTGTATCAGGGCAGCACAAGTTTGAGGTGGGGACAACTTCGGTGTGGGGTCCATCCTTCGATATAAGGATTTTTTGCAGTGAGGTCCCTGCCCAGGGCCGGGGCCCCTGGGCACATCCTTTTTCCATTTTCCCTGGGAAAGAAAACTCAGCAGTCCAGGTTCCTGATGTCAGTTTGTAGGGCTCCCTTGGGTGTATCAGGGCAGCACAAGTTTGAGGTGGGGACAACTTCGGTGTGGGGTCCATCCTTCGATATAAGGATTTTTTGTAGTGAGGGCCCTGTCCAGGGCTAGGGGACCCTGGGCACATCCTTTTTCCATTTACCCTGGGAAAGAAAACTCAGCAGTCCAGGTTCCTGATGTCAGTTTGTAGGGCTCCCTTGGGTCTATCAGGGCAGCACAAGTTTGAGGTGGGGACAACTTCGGTGTGGGGTCCATCCTTCGATATAAGGATTTCTTGTAGTGAGGTCCCTGCCCAAGGCCAGCCGCCCCTGGGCACAACCTTTTTCCATTTTCCCTGGGAAAGGAAACTCAGCAGTCCAGGTTCCTGATGTCAGTTTGTAGGGCTCCCTTGGGTCTATCAGGGCAGCACAAGTTTGAGGTGGGGACAACTTCGGTGTGGGGTGCATCCTTCGATATAAGGATTTTTTGCAGTCAGGGCCAGGGGCCCCTGGGCACATCCTTTTTCCATTTTCCCTGGGAAAGAAAACTCAGCAGTCCAGGTTCCTGATGTCAGTTTGTAGGGCTCCCTTGGGTCTATCAGGGCAGCACAAATTTGAGGTGGGGAGAACTTTGGTGTGGGGTCCATCCTTCGATATAAGGATTTTTTGCAGTCAGGGACAGGGGCCCCTGGGCACATCCTTTTTCCATTTTCCCTGGGAAAGAAAACTCAGCAGTCCAGGTTCCTGATGTCAGTTTGTAGGGCTCCCTTGGGTCTATCAGGGCAGCACAAGTTTGAGGTGGGGACAACTTCGGTGTGGGCTCCATCCTTCGATATAAGGATTCTTTGCAGTCAGGGGCAGGGGCCCCTGGGCACATCCTTTTTCCATTTTCCCTGGGAAAGAAAACTCAGCAGTCCAGGTTCCTGATGTCAGTTTGTAGGGCTCCCTTGGGTCTATCAGGGCAGCACAAGTTTGAGGTGGGGACAACTTCGGTGTGGGGTCCATCCTTCGATATAAGGATTTCTTGTAGTGAGGTCCCTGCCCAAGGCCAGCGGCCCGTGGGCACAACCTTTTTCCGTTTTCCCTGGGAAAGAAAACTCAGCAGTCCAGGTTCCTGATGTCAGTTTGTAGGGCTCCCTTGGGTCTATCAGGGCAGCACAAGTTTGAGGTGGGGACAAATTCGGTGTGGGGTCCATCCTTCGATATAAGGATTCTTTGCAGTCAGGGCCAGGGGCCCCCGGGCACAACCTTTGTCCATTTTCCCTGGGAAAGAAAACTCAGCAGTCCAGGTTCCTGATGTCAGTTTGTAGGGCTCCCTTGGGTCTATCAGGGCAGCACAAGTTTGAGGTGGGGACAAATTCGGTGTGGGGTCCATCCTTCGAGATAAGGATTCTTTGCAGTCAGAACCAGGGGTCCCCGGGCACATCCTTTTTCCATTTTCCCTGGGAAAGAAAACTCAGCAGTCCAGGTTCCTGATGTCAGTTTGTAGGGCTCCCTTGGGTCTCTCAGGGCAGCACAAGTTTGAGGTGGGGACAACTTCGGTGTGGGGTCCATCCTTCAATATAAGGATTCTTTGCAGTCAGGGCCAGGGGCCCCCGGGCACATCCTTTTTCCATTTTTCCTGGGAAAGAAAACTCAGCAGTCCAGGTTCCTGATGTCAGTTTGTAGGGCTCCCTTGGGTGTATCAGGGCAGCACAAGTTTGAGGTGGGGACAACTTCGGTGTGGGGTCCATCCTTCGATATAAGGATTTTTTGCAGTGAGGTCCCTGCCCAGGGCCGGGGCCCCTGGGCACATCCTTTTTCCATTTTCCCTGGGAAAGAAAACTCAGCAGTCCAGGTTCCTGATGTCAGTTTGTAGGGCTCCCTTGGGTCTATCAGGGCAGCACAAGTTTGAGGTGGGGACAACTTCGGTGTGGGGTCCATCCTTCGATATAAGGATTCTTTGCAATGAGGTCCCTACTCAGGTCCAGGGGCCCCTGGGCACACCATTTGGACATTTTCCCTGGGAAAGAAAACTCAGCAGTTCAGGTTCCTGATGTCAGTTTGTAGGGCTCCCTTGGGTCTATCAGGGCAGCAAAAGTTTGAGGTGGGGACAACTTCGGTGTGGGCTCCATCCTTCAATATAAGGATTTTTTGCAGTCAGGGGCAGGGGCCCCAGGGCACATCCTTTTTCCATTTTCCCTGGGAAAGAAAACTCAGCAGTCCAGGTTCCTGATGTCAGTTTGTAGGGCTCCCTTGGGTCTATCAGGGCAGCACAAGTTTGAGGTGAGGACAACTTCGGTGTGGGGTCCATCCTTCGATATAAGGATTCTTTGCAGTCAGAGCCAGGGGCCCCCGGGCAAAACCTTTTTCCATTTTCCCTGGGAAAGAAAACTCAGCAGTCCAGGTTCCTGATGTCAGTTTGTAGGGCTCCCTTGGGTCTATCAGGGCAGCACAATATTGAGGTGGGGACAACTTCGGTGTGGGGTCCATCCTTTGATATAAGGTTTTTTTGTAGTGAGGGCCCTGTCCAGGGCTAGGGGACCCTGGGCACAACCTTTTTCCATTTTCCCTGGGAAAGAAAATTCAGCAGTCCAGGTTCCTGATGTCAGTTTGTAGGGCTCCCTTGGGTCTATCAGGGCAGCACAAGTTTGAGGTGGGGACAACTTCGGTGTGGGGTCCATCCTTCGATATAAGGATTTCTTGTAGTGAGGTCCCTGCCCAAGGCCAGCCGCCCCTGGGCACAACCTTTTTCCATTTTCCCTGGGAAAGGAAACTCAGCAGTCCAGGTTCCTGATGTCAGTTTGTAGGGCTCCCTTGGGTCTATCAGGGCAGCACAAGTTTGAGGTGGGGACAACTTCGGTGTGGGGTGCATCCTTCGATATAAGGATTTTTTGCAGTCAGGGCCAGGGGCCCCTGGGCACATCCTTTTTCCATTTTCCCTGGGAAAGAAAACTCAGCAGTCCAGGTTCCTGATGTCAGTTTGTAGGGCTCCCTTGGGTGTATCAGGGCAGCACAAATTTGAGGTGGGGAGAACTTTGGTGTGGGGTCCATCCTTCGTTATAAGGATTTTTTGCAGTCAGGGACAGGGGCCCCTGGGCACATCCTTTTTCCATTTTTCCTGGGAAAGAAAACTCAGCAGTCCAGGTTCCTGATGTCAGTTTGTAGGGCTCCCTTGGGTCTATCAGGGCAGCACAAGTTTGAGGTGGGGACAACTTCGGTGTGGGGTCCATCCTTCAATATAAGGATTTTTTGCAGTCAGGGCCAGGGGCCCCTGGGCACAACCTTTTTCCATTTTCCCTGGGAAAGAAAACTCAGCAGTCCAGGTTCCTGATGTCAGTTTGTAGGGCTCCCTTGGGTGTATCAGGGCAGCACAAGTTTGAGGTGGGGACAACTTCAGTGTGGGGTCCATCCTTCGATATAAGGATTCTTTGCAATGAGGTCCCTACTCAGGTCCAGGGGCCCCAGGGCACATCCTTTTTCCATTTTCCCTGGGAAAGAAAACTCAGCAGTCCAGGTTCCTGATGTCAATTTGTAGGGCTCCCTTGGGTGTATCAGGGCAGCACAAGTTTGAGGTGGGGACAACTTCGGTGTGGGGTCCATCCTTCGATATAAGGATTTTTTGCAGTGAGGTCCCTGCCCAGGGCTAGGGGCCCCTGGGCACATCCTTTTTCCATTTTCCCTGGGAAAGAAAACTCAGCAGTCCAGGTTCCTGATGTCAGTTTGTAGGGCTCCCTTGGGTCTATCAGGGCAGAACAAGTTTGAGGTGGGGACAACTTCGGTGTGGGGTCCATCCTTCGATATAAGGATTTTTTGTAGTGAGGGCCCTGTCCAGGGCTAGGGGACCCTGGGCACATCCTTTTTCCATTTTCCCTGGGAAAGAAAACTCAGCAGTCCAGGTTCCTGATGTCAGTTTGTAGGGCTCCCTTGGGTCTATCAGGGCAGCACAAGTTTGAGGTGGGGACAACTTCGGTGTGGGGTCCATCCTTCGATATAAGGATTTCTTGTAGTGAGGTCCCTGCCCAAGGCCAGCCGCCCCTGGGCACAACCTTTTTCCATTTTCCCTGGGAAAGGAAACTCAGCAGTCCAGGTTCCTGATGTCAGTTTGTAGGGCTCCCTTGGGTCTATCAGGGCAGCACAAGTTTGAGGTGGGGACAACTTCGGTGTGGGGTGCATCCTTCGATATAAGGATTTTTTGCAGTCAGGGCCAGGGGCCCCTGGGCACATCCTTTTTCCATTTTCCCTGGGAAAGAAAACTCAGCAGTCCAGGTTCCTGATGTCAGTTTGTAGGGCTCCCTTGGGTGTATCAGGGCAGCACAAATTTGAGGTGGGGAGAATTTTGGTGTGGGGTCCATCCTTCGATATAAGGATTTTTTGCAGTCAGGGACAGGGGCCCCTGGGCACATCCTTTTTCCATTTTCCCTGGGAAAGAAAACTCAGCAGTCCAGGTTTCATGATGTCAGTTTGTAGGGCTCCCTTGGGTCTATCAGGGCAGCACAAGTTTGAGGTGGGGACAACTTCGGTGTGGGGTCCATCCTTCGATATAAGGATTTTTTGCAGTGAGGTCCCTGCCCAGGGCCAGGGCCCCTGGGCACATCCTTTTTCCATTTTCCCTGGGAAAGAAAACTCAGCAGTCCAGGTTCCTGATGTCAGTTTGTAGGGCTCCCTTGGGTCTATCAGGGCAGCACAAGTTTGAGGTGGGGAGAACTTCGGTGTGGGGTGCATCCTTCGATATAAGGATTTTTTGCAGTCAGGGCCAGGGGCCCCAGGGCACATCCTTTTTCCATTTTCCCTGGGAAAGAAAACTCAGCAGTCCAGGTTCCTGATGTCAGTTTGTAGGGCTCCCTTGACTGTATCAGGGCTGCACAAGTTTGAGGAGGGGACAACTTCGGTGTGGGTTCCATCCTTCGATATAAGGATTTTTTTCAGTCAGGGCCAAGGGCCCCCGGGCACGACCTTTGGCCATTTTCCCTGGGAAAGAAAACTCAGCAGTCCAGGTTCCTGATGTCAGTTTGTAGGGCTCCCTTGGGTCTCTCAGGGCAGCACAAGTTTGAGGTGGGGACAACTTCGGTGTGGGGTCCATCCTTCAATATAAGGATTCTTTGCAGTCAGGGCCAGGGGCCCCCGGGCACATCCTTTTTCCATTTTTCCTGGGAAAGAAAACTCAGCAGTCCAGGTTCCTGATGTCAGTTTGTAGGGCTCCCTTGGGTCTATCAGGGCAGCACAAGTTTGAGGTGGGGAGAACTTCGGTGTGGGGTGCATCCTTCGATATAAGGATTTTTTGCAGTGAGGTCCCTGCCCAGGGCCGGGGCCCCTGGGCACATCCTTTTTCCATTTTCCCTGGGAAAGAAAACTCAGCAGTCCAGGTTCCTGATGTCAGTTTGTAGGGCTCCCTTGGGTGTATCAGGGCAGCACAAGTTTGAGGTGGGGACAACTTCGGTGTGGGGTCCATCCTTCGATATAAGGATTCTTTGCAGTCAGGGCCAGGGGCCCCCGGGCACATCCTTTTTCCATTTTTCCTGGGAAAGAAAACTCAGCAGTCCAGGTTCCTGATGTCAGTTTGTAGGGCTCCCTTGGGTGTATCAGGGCAGCACAAGTTTGAGGTGGGGACAACTTCGGTGTGGGGTCCATCCTTCGATATAAGGATTTTTTGCAGTGAGGTCCCTGCCCAGGGCCGGGGCCCCTGGGCACATCCTTTTTCCATTTTCCCTGGGAAAGAAAACTCAGCAGTCCAGGTTCCTGATGTCAGTTTGTAGGGCTCCCTTGGGTCTATCAGGGCAGAACAAGTTTGAGGTGGGGACAACTTCGGTGTGGGGTCCATCCTTCGATATAAGGATTTTTTGTAGTGAGGGCCCTGTCCAGGGCTAGGGGACCCTGGGCACATCCTTTTTCCATTTTCCCTGGGAAAGAAAACTCAGCAGTCCAGGTTCCTGATGTCAGTTTGTAGGGCTCCCTTGGGTCTATCAGGGCAGCACAAATTTGAGGTGGGGAGAACTTTGGTGTGGGGTCCATCCTTCGATATAAGGATTTTTTGCAGTCAGGGACAGGGGCCCCTGGGCACATCCTTTTTCCATTTTTCCTGGGAAAGAAAACTCAGCAGTCCAGGTTCCTGATGTCAGTTTGTAGGGCTCCCTTGGGTCTATCAGGGCAGCACAAGTTTGAGGTGGGGACAACTTCGGTGTGGGGTCCATCCTTCAATATAAGGATTTTTTGCAGTCAGGGCCAGGGGCCCCTGGGCACAACCTTTTTCCATTTTCCCTGGGAAAGAAAACTCAGCAGTCCAGGTTCCTGATGTCAGTTTGTAGGGCTCCCTTGGGTGTATCAGGGCAGCACAAGTTTGAGGTGGGGACAACTTCAGTGTGGGGTCCATCCTTCGATATAAGGATTCTTTGCAATGAGGTCCCTACTCAGGTCCAGGGGCCCCAGGGCACATCCTTTTTCCATTTTCCCTGGGAAAGAAAACTCAGCAGTCCAGGTTCCTGATGTCAATTTGTAGGGCTCCCTTGGGTGTATCAGGGCAGCACAAGTTTGAGGTGGGGACAACTTCGGTGTGGGGTCCATCCTTCGATATAAGGATTTTTTGCAGTGAGGTCCCTGCCCAGGGCCGGGGCCCCTGGGCACATCCTTTTTCCATTTTCCCTGGGAAAGAAAACTCAGCAGTCCAGGTTCCTGAAGTCAGTTTGTAGGGCTCCCTTGGGTCTATCAGGGCAGAACAAGTTTGAGGTGGGGACAACTTCGGTGTGGGGTCCATCCTTCGATATAAGGATTTTTTGTAGTGAGGGCCCTGTCCAGGGCTAGGGGACCCTGGGCACATCCTTTTTCCATTTTCCCTGGGAAAGAAAACTCAGCAGTCCAGGTTCCTGATGTCAGTTTGTAGGGCTCCCTTGGGTCTATCAGGGCAGCACAAGTTTGAGGTGGGGACAACTTCGGTGTGGGGTCCATCCTTCGATATAAGGATTTCTTGTAGTGAGGTCCCTGCCCAAGGCCAGCCGCCCCTGGGCACAACCTTTTTCCATTTTCCCTGGGAAAGGAAACTCAGCAGTCCAGGTTCCTGATGTCAGTTTGTAGGGCTCCCTTGGGTCTATCAGGGCAGCACAAGTTTGAGGTGGGGACAACTTCGGTGTGGGGTGCATCCTTCGATATAAGGATTTTTTGCAGTCAGGGCCAGGGGCCCCTGGGCACATCCTTTTTCCATTTTCCCTGGGAAAGAAAACTCAGCAGTCCAGGTTCCTGATGTCAGTTTGTAGGGCTCCCTTGGGTGTATCAGGGCAGCACAAATTTGAGGTGGGGAGAATTTTGGTGTGGGGTCCATCCTTCGATATAAGGATTTTTTGCAGTCAGGGACAGGGGCCCCTGGGCACATCCTTTTTCCATTTTCCCTGGGAAAGAAAACTCAGCAGTCCAGGTTTCATGATGTCAGTTTGTAGGGCTCCCTTGGGTCTATCAGGGCAGCACAAGTTTGAGGTGGGGACAACTTCGGTGTGGGGTCCATCCTTCGATATAAGGATTTTTTGCAGTGAGGTCCCTGCCCAGGGCCAGGGCCCCTGGGCACATCCTTTTTCCATTTTCCCTGGGAAAGAAAACTCAGCAGTCCAGGTTCCTGATGTCAGTTTGTAGGGCTCCCTTGGGTCTATCAGGGCAGCACAAGTTTGAGGTGGGGAGAACTTCGGTGTGGGGTGCATCCTTCGATATAAGGATTTTTTGCAGTCAGGGGCAGGGGCCCCAGGGCACATCCTTTTTCCATTTTCCCTGGGAAAGAAAACTCAGCAGTCCAGGTTCCTGATGTCAGTTTGTAGGGCTCCCTTGAGTGTATCAGGGCTGCACAAGTTTGAGGAGGGGACAACTTCGGTGTGGGGTCCATCCTTCGATATAAGGATTTTTTTCAGTCAGGGCCAAGGGCCCCCGGGCACGACCTTTGGCCATTTTCCCTGGGAAAGAAAACTCAGCAGTCCAGGTTCCTGATGTCAGTTTGTAGGGCTCCCTTGGGTCTCTCAGGGCAGCACAAGTTTGAGGTGGGGACAACTTCGGTGTGGGGTCCATCCTTCAATATAAGGATTCTTTGCAGTCAGGGCCAGGGGCCCCCGGGCACATCCTTTTTCCATTTTTCCTGGGAAAGAAAACTCAGCAGTCCAGGTTCCTGATGTCAGTTTGTAGGGCTCCCTTGGGTCTATCAGGGCAGCACAAGTTTGAGGTGGGGACAACTTCGGTGTGGGGTCCATCCTTCGATATAAGGATTTTTTACAGTCAGGGCCAGGGGCCCCTGGGCACATCCTTTTTCCATTTTCCCTGGGAAAGAAAACTCAGCAGTCCAGGTTCCTGATGTCAGTTTGTAGGGCTCCCTTGGGTCTATCAGGGCAGCACAAGTTTGAGGTGGGGACAACTTCGGTGTGGGGTCCATCCTTCGATATAAGGATTTTTTGTAGTGAGGGCCCTGTCCAGGGCTAGGGGACCCTGGGCACAACCTTTTTCCATTTTCCCTGGGAAAGAAAATTCAGCAGTCCAGGTTCCTGATGTCAGTTTGTAGGGCTCCCTTGGGTCTATCAGGGCAGCACAAGTTTGAGGTGGGGAGAACGTTGGTGTGGGGTCCATCCTTCGATATAAGGATTCTTTGCAGTCAGGGGCAGGGGGCCCTGGGCACATCCTTTTTCCATTTTCCCTGGGAAAGAAAACTCAGCAGTCCAGGTTCCTGATGTCAGTTTGTAGGGCTCCCTTGGGTGTATCAGGGCAGCACAAGTTTGAGGTGGGGACAACTTCGGTGTGGGGTCCATCCTTCGATATAAGGATTCTTTGCAGTCAGGGCCAGGGGCCCCCGGGCACATCCTTTTTCCATTTTTCCTGGGAAAGAAAACTCAGCAGTCCAGGTTCCTGATGTCAGTTTGTAGGGCTCCCTTGGGTGTATCAGGGCAGCACAAGTTTGAGGTGGGGACAACTTCGGTGTGGGGTCCATCCTTCGATATAAGGATTTTTTGCAGTGAGGTCCCTGCCCAGGGCCGGGGCCCCTGGGCACATCCTTTTTCCATTTTCCCTGGGAAAGAAAACTCGGCAGTCCAGGTTCCTGATGTCAGTTTGTAGGGCTCCCTTGGGTCTATCAGGGCAGAACAAGTTTGAGGTGGGGACAACTTCGGTGTGGGGTCCATCCTTCGATATAAGGATTTTTTGTAGTGAGGGCCCTGTCCAGGGCTAGGGGACCCTGGGCACATCCTTTTTCCATTTTCCCTGGGAAAGAAAACTCAGCAGTCCAGGTTCCTGATGTCAGTTTGTAGGGCTCCCTTGGGTCTATCAGGGCAGCACAAGTTTGAGGTGGGGACAACTTCGGTGTGGGGTCCATCCTTCGATATAAGGATTTCTTGTAGTGAGGTCCCTGCCCAAGGCCAGCCGCCCCTGGGCACAACCTTTTTCCATTTTCCCTGGGAAAGGAAACTCAGCAGTCCAGGTTCCTGATGTCAGTTTGTAGGGCTCCCTTGGGTCTATCAGGGCAGCACAAGTTTGAGGTGGGGACAACTTCGGTGTGGGGTGCATCCTTCGATATAAGGATTTTTTGCAGTCAGGGACAGGTGCCCCTGGGCACATCCTTTTTCCATTTTCCCTGGGAAAGAAAACTCAGCAGTCCAGGTTCCTGATGTCAGTTTGTAGGGCTCCCTTGGGTCTATCAGGGCAGCACAAATTTGAGGTGGGGAGAATTTTGGTGTGGGGTCCATCCTTCGATATAAGGATTTTTTGCAGTCAGGGACAGGGGCCCCTGGGCACATCCTTTTTCCATTTTCCCTGGGAAAGAAAACTCAGCAGTCCAGGTTTCATGATGTCAGTTTGTAGGGCTCCCTTGGGTCTATCAGGGCAGCACAAGTTTGAGGTGGGGACAACTTCGGTGTGGGGTCCATCCTTCGATATAAGGATTTTTTGCAGTGAGGTCCCTGCCCAGGGCCAGGGCCCCTGGGCACATCCTTTTTCCATTTTCCCTGGGAAAGAAAACTCAGCAGTCCAGGTTCCTGATGTCAGTTTGTAGGGCTCCCTTGGGTCTATCAGGGCAGCACAAGTTTGAGGTGGGGAGAACTTCGGTGTGGGGTGCATCCTTCGATATAAGGATTTTTTGCAGTCAGGGCCAGGGGCCCCAGGGCACATCCTTTTTCCATTTTCCCTGGGAAAGAAAACTCAGCAGTCCAGGTTCCTGATGTCAGTTTGTAGGGCTCCCTTGAGTGTATCAGGGCTGCACAAGTTTGAGGAGGGGACAACTTCGGTGTGGGGTCCATCCTTCGATATAAGGATTTTTTTCAGTCAGGGCCAAGGGCCCCCGGGCACGACCTTTGGCCATTTTCCCTGGGAAAGAAAACTCAGCAGTCCAGGTTCCTGATGTCAGTTTGTAGGGCTCCCTTGGGTGTATCAGGGCAGCACAAGTTTGAGGTGGGGACAACTTCGGTGTGGGGTCCATCCTTCAATATAAGGATTCTTTGCAGTCAGGGCCAGGGGCCCCCGGGCACATCCTTTTTCCATTTTTCCTGGGAAAGAAAACTCAGCAGTCCAGGTTCCTGATGTCAGTTTGTAGGGCTCCCTTGGGTGTATCAGGGCAGCACAAGTTTGAGGTGGGGACAACTTCGGTGTGGGGTCCATCCTTCGATATAAGGATTCTTTGCAGTCAGGGCCAGGGGCCCCCGGGCACATCCTTTTTCCATTTCTCCTGGGAAAGAAAACTCAGCAGTCCAGGTTCCTGATGTCAGTTTGTAGGGCTCCCTTGGGTGTATCAGGGCAGCACAAGTTTGAGGTGGGGACAACTTCGGTGTGGGGTCCATCCTTCGATATAAGGATTTTTTGCAGTGAGGTCCCTGCCCAGGGCCGGGGCCCCTGGGCACATCCTTTTTCCATTTTCCCTGGGAAAGAAAACTCAGCAGTCCAGGTTCCTGATGTCAGTTTGTAGGGCTCCCTTGGGTCTATCAGGGCAGAACAAGTTTGAGGTGGGGACAACTTCGGTGTGGGGTCCATCCTTCGATATAAGGATTTTTTGTAGTGAGGGCCCTGTCCAGGGCTAGGGGACCCTGGGCACATCCTTTTTCCATTTTCCCTGGGAAAGAAAACTCAGCAGTCCAGGTTCCTGATGTCAGTTTGTAGGGCTCCCTTGGGTCTATCAGGGCAGCACAAGTTTGAGGTGGGGACAACTTCGGTGTGGGGTCCATCCTTCGATATAAGGATTTCTTGTAGTGAGGTCCCTGCCCAAGGCCAGCCGCCCCTGGGCACAACCTTTTTCCATTTTCCCTGGGAAAGGAAACTCAGCAGTCCAGGTTCCTGATGTCAGTTTGTAGGGCTCCCTTGGGTCTATCAGGGCAGCACAAGTTTGAGGTGGGGACAACTTCGGTGTGGGGTGCATCCTTCGATATAAGGATTTTTTGCAGTCAGGGACAGGGGCCCCTGGGCACATCCTTTTTCCATTTTCCCTGGGAAAGAAAACTCAGCAGTCCAGGTTCCTGATGTCAGTTTGTAGGGCTCCCTTGGGTCTATCAGGGCAGCAGAAGTTTGAGGTGGGGACAACTTCGGTGTGGGCTCCATGCTTCGATATAAGGATTCTTTGCAGTCAGGGGCAGGGGCCCCTGGGCACATCCTTTTTCCATTTTCCCTGGGAAAGAAAATTCAGCAGTCCAGGTTCCTGATGTCAGTTTGTAGGGCTCCCTTGGGTCTATCAGGGCAGCACAAGTTTGAGGTGGGGACAAATTCGGTGTGGGGTCCATCCTTCGATATAAGGATTCTTTGCAGTCAGGGCCAGGGGCCCCCGGGCACAACCTTTGTCCATTTTCCCTGGGAAAGAAAACTCAGCAGTCCAGGTTCCTGATGTCAGTTTGTAGGGCTCCCTTGGGTCTATCAGGGCAGCACAAGTTTGAGGTGGGGACAAATTCGGTGTGGGGTCCATCCTTCGAGATAAGGATTCTTTGCAGTCAGAACCAGGGGTCCCCGGGCACATCCTTTTTCCATTTTCCCTGGGAAAGAAAACTCAGCAGTCCAGGTTCCTGATGTCAGTTTGTAGGGCTCCCTTGGGTCTATCAGGGCAGCACAAGTTTGAGGTGGGGAGAACTTCGGTGTGGGGTGCATCCTTCGATATAAGGATTTTTTGCAGTCAGGGCCAGGGGCCCCAGGGCACATCCTTTTTCCATTTTCCCTGGGAAAGAAAACTCAGCAGTCCAGGTTCCTGATGTCAGTTTGTAGGGCTCCCTTGAGTGTATCAGGGCTGCACAAGTTTGAGGAGGGGACAACTTCGGTGTGGGCTCCATCCTTCAATATAAGGATTTTTTGCAGTCAGGGGCAGGGGCCCCAGGGCACATCCTTTTTCCATTTTCCCTGGGAAAGAAAACTCAGCAGTCCAGGTTCCTGATGTCAGTTTGTAGGGCTCCCTTGGGTCTATCAGGGCAGCACAAGTTTGAGGTGGGGACAACTTCGGTGTGGGGTCCATCCTTCGATATAAGGATTCTTTGCAGTCAGAACCAGGGGCCCCCGGGCACAACCTTTTTCCATTTTCCCTGGGAAAGAAAACTCAGCAGTCCAGGTTCCTGATGTCAGTTTGTAGGGCTCCCTTGGGTCTATCAGGGCAGCACAAGTTTGAGGTAGGGACAAATTCGGTGTGGGGTCCATCCTTCGAGATAAGGATTCTTTGTAGTCAGAACCAGGGGTCCCCGGGCACATCCTTTTTCCATTTTCCCTGGGAAAGAAAACTCAGCAGTCCAGGTTCCTGATGTCAGTTTGTAGGGCTCCCTTGGGTCTATCAGGGTAGCACAGTTTTGAGGTGGGGACAACTTCGGTGTGGGGTCCATCCTTCGATATAAGGTTTTTTTGTAGTGAGGGCCCTGTCCAGGGCTAGGGGACCCTGGGCACAACCTTTTTCCATTTTCCCTGGGAAAGAAAATTCAGCAGTCCAGGTTCCTGATGTCAGTTTGTAGGGCTCCCTTGGGTCTATCAGGGCAGCACAAGTTTGAGGTGGGGAGAACTTTGGTGTGGGGTCCATCCTTCGATATAAGGATTCTTTGCAGTCAGGGGCAGGGGCCCCTGGGCACATCCTTTTTCCATTTTCCCTGGGAAAGAAAACTCAGCAGTCCAGGTTCCTGATGTCAGTTTGTAGGGCTCCCTTGGGTGTATCAGGGCAGCACAAGTTTGAGGTGGGGACAACTTCGGTGTGGGGTCCATCCTTCGATATAAGGATTTTTTGCAGTCAGGGCCAAGGGCCCCCGGGCACGACCTTTGGCCATTTTCCCTGGGAAAGAAAACTCAGCAGTCCAGGTTCCTGATGTCAGTTTGTAGGGCTCCCTTGGGTCTATCAGGGCAGCACAAGTTTGAGGTGGGGACAACTTCGGTGTGGGGTCCATCCTTCGATATAAGGATTTTTTTCAGTCAGGGCCAAGGGCCCCCGGGCACAACCTTTGGCCATTTTCCCTGGGAAAGAAAACTCAGCAGTCCAGGTTCCTGATGTCAGTTTGTAGGGCTCCCTTGGGTGTATCAGGGCAGCACAAGTTTGAGGTGGGGACAACTTCGGTGTGGGGTCCATCCTTCGATATAAGGATTTTTTGTAGTGAGGGCCCTGTCCAGGGCTAGGGGACCCTGGGCACATCCTTTTTCCATTTACCCTGGGAAAGAAAACTCAGCAGTCCAGGTTCCTGATGTCAGTTTGTAGGGCTCCCTTGGGTCTATCAGGGCAGCACAAGTTTGAGGTGGGGACAACTTCGGTGTGGGGTCCATCCTTCGATATAAGGATTTCTTGTAGTGAGGTCCCTGCCCAAGGCCAGCCGCCCCTGGGCACAACCTTTTTCCATTTTCCCTGGGAAAGGAAACTCAGCAGTCCAGGTTCCTGATGTCAGTTTGTAGGGCTCCCTTGGGTCTATCAGGGCAGCACAAGTTTGAGGTGGGGACAACTTCGGTGTGGGGTGCATCCTTCGATATAAGGATTTTTTGCAGTCAGGGACAGGGGCCCCTGGGCACATCCTTTTTCCATTTTCCCTGGGAAAGAAAACTCAGCAGTCCAGGTTCCTGATGTCAGTTTGTAGGGCTCCCTTGGGTCTATCAGGGCAGCACAAATTTGAGGTGGGGAGAACTTTGGTGTGGGGTCCATCCTTCGATATAAGGATTTTTTGCAGTCAGGGACAGGGGCCCCTGGGCACATCCTTTTTCCATTTTCCCTGGGAAAGAAAATTCAGCAGTCCAGGTTCCTGATGTCAGTTTGTAGGGCTCCCTTGGGTCAATCAGGGCAGCACAAGTTTGAGGTGGGGACAACTTCGGTGTGGGCTCCATCCTTCGATATAAGGATTCTTTGCAGTCAGGGGCAGGGGCCCCTGGGCACATCCTTTTTCCATTTTCCCTGGGAAAGAAAACTCAGCAGTCCAGGTTCCTGATGTCAGTTTGTAGGGCTCCCTTGGGTCTATCAGGGCAGCACAAGTTTGAGGTGGGGACAACTTCGGTGTGGGGTCCATCCTTCGATATAAGGATTTCTTGTAGTGAGGTCCCTGCCCAAGGCCAGCGGCCCGTGGGCACAACCTTTTTCCATTTTCCCTGGGAAAGAAAACTCAGCAGTCCAGGTTCCTGATGTCAGTTTGTAGGGCTCCCTTGGGTCTATCAGGGCAGCACAAGTTTGAGGTGGGGACAAATTCGGTGTGGGGTCCATCCTTCGATATAAGGATTCTTTGCAGTCAGGGCCAGGGGCCCCCGGGCACAACCTTTGTCCATTTTCCCTGGGAAAGAAAACTCAGCAGTCCAGGTTCCTGATGTCAGTTTGTAGGGCTCCCTTGGGTCTATCAGGGCAGCACAAGTTTGAGGTGGGGACAACTTCGGTGTGGGGTCCATCCTTCGAGATAAGGATTCTTTGCAGTCAGAACCAGGGGTCCCCTGGGCACATCCTTTTTCCATTTTCCCTGGGAAAGAAAACGCAGCAGTCCAGGTTCCTGATGTCAGTTTGTAGGGCTCCCTTGGGTCTATCAGGGCAGCACAAGTTTGAGGTGGGGAGAACTTCGGTGTGGGGTGCATCCTTCGATATAAGGATTTTTTGCAGTCAGGGCCAGGGGCCCCAGAGCACATCCTTTTTCCATTTTCCCTGGGAAAGAAAACTCAGCAGTCCAGGTTCCTGATGTCAGTTTGTAGGGCTCCCTTGAGTGTATCAGGGCTGCACAAGTTTGAGGAGGGGACAACTTCGGTGTGGGGTCCATCCTTCGATAAAAGGATTTTTTTCAGTCAGGGCCAAGGGCCCCCGGGCACGACCTTTGGCCATTTTCCCTGGGAAAGAAAACTCAGCAGTCCAGGTTCCTGATGTCAGTTTGTAGGGCTCCCTTGGGTCTCTCAGGGCAGCACAAGTTTGAGGTGGGGACAACTTCGGTGTGGGGTCCATCCTTCAATATAAGGATTCTTTGCAGTCAGGGCCAGGGGCCCCCGGGCACATCCTTTTTCCATTTTTCCTGGGAAAGAAAACTCAGCAGTCCAGGTTCCTGATGTCAGTTTGTAGGGCTCCCTTGGGTGTATCAGGGCAGCACAAGTTTGAGGTGGGGACAACTTCGGTGTGGGGTCCATCCTTCGATATAAGGATTTTTTGCAGTGAGGTCCCTGCCCAGGGCCGGGGCCCCTGGGCACATCCTTTTTCCATTTTCCCTGGGAAAGAAAACTCAGCAGTCCAGGTTCCTGATGTCAGTTTGTAGGGCTCCCTTGGGTCTATCAGGGCAGCACAAGTTTGAGGTGGGGACAACTTCGGTGTGGGGTCCATCCTTCGATATAAGGATTCTTTGCAATGAGGTCCCTACTCAGGTCCAGGGGCCCCTGGGCACACCATTTGGACATTTTCCCTGGGAAAGAAAACTCAGCAGTTCAGGTTCCTGATGTCAGTTTGTAGGGCTCCCTTGGGTCTATCAGGGCAGCACAAGTTTGAGGTGGGGACAACTTCGGTGTGGGCTCCATCCTTCAATATAAGGATTTTTTGCAGTCAGGGGCAGGGGCCCCAGGGCACATCCTTTTTCCATTTTCCCTGGGAAAGAAAACTCAGCAGTCCAGGTTCCTGATGTCAGTTTGTAGGGCTCCCTTGGGTCTATCAGGGCAGCACAAGTTTGAGGTGGGGACAACTTCGGTGTGGGGTCCATCCTTCGATATAAGGATTCTTTGCAGTCAGAACCAGGGGCCCCCGGGCAAAACCTTTTTCCATTTTCCCTGGGAAAGAAAACTCAGCAGTCCAGGTTCCTGATGTCAGTTTGTAGGGCTCCCTTGGGTCTATCAGGGCAGCACAAGTTTGAGGTGGGGAGAACTTTGGTGTGGGGTCCATCCTTCGATATAAGGATTCTTTGCAGTCAGGGGCAGGGGCCCCTGGGCACATCCTTTTTCCATTTTCCCTGGGAAAGAAAACTCAGCAGTCCAGGTTCCTGATGTCAGTTTGTAGGGCTCCCTTGGGTGTATCAGGGCAGCACAAGTTTGAGGTGGGGACAACTTCGGTGTGGGGTCCATCCTTCGATATAAGGATTCTTTGCAGTCAGGGCCAGGGGCCCCCGGGCACATCCTTTTTCCATTTTTCCTGGGAAAGAAAACTCAGCAGTCCAGGTTCCTGATGTCAGTTTGTAGGGCTCCCTTGGGTGTATCAGGGCAGCACAAGTTTGAGGTGGGGACAACTTCGGTGTGGGGTCCATCCTTCGATATAAGGATTTTTTGCAGTGAGGTCCCTGCCCAGGGCCGGGGCCCCTGGGCACATCCTTTTTCCATTTTCCCTGGGAAAGAAAACTCAGCAGTCCAGGTTCCTGATGTCAGTTTGTAGGGCTCCCTTGGGTCTATCAGGGCAGAACAAGTTTGAGGTGGGGACAACTTCGGTGTGGGGTCCATCCTTCGATATAAGGATTTTTTGTAGTGAGGGCCCTGTCCAGGGCTAGGGGACCCTGGGCACATCCTTTTTCCATTTTCCCTGGGAAAGAAAACTCAGCAGTCCAGGTTCCTGATGTCAGTTTGTAGGGCTCCCTTGGGTCTATCAGGGCAGCACAAGTTTGAGGTGGGGACAACTTCGGTGTGGGGTCCATCCTTCGATATAAGGATTTCTTGTAGTGAGGTCCCTGCCCAAGGCCAGCCGCCCCTGGGCACAACCTTTTTCCATTTTCCCTGGGAAAGGAAACTCAGCAGTCCAGGTTCCTGATGTCAGTTTGTAGGGCTCCCTTGGGTCTATCAGGGCAGCACAAGTTTGAGGTGGGGACAACTTCGGTGTGGGGTGCATCCTTCGATATAAGGATTTTTTGCAGTCAGGGACAGGGGCCCCTGGGCACATCCTTTTTCCATTTTCCCTGGGAAAGAAAACTCAGCAGTCCAGGTTCCTGATGTCAGTTTGTAGGGCTCCCTTGGGTCTATCAGGGCAGCACAAGTTTGAGGTGGGGACAACTTCGGTGTGGGCTCCATGCTTCGATATAAGGATTTTTTTCAGTCAGGGCCAAGGGCCCCCGGGCACGACCTTTGGCCATTTTCCCTGGGAAAGAAAACTCAGCAGTCCAGGTTCCTGATGTCAGTTTGTAGGGCTCCCTTGGGTCTCTCAGGGCAGCACAAGTTTGAGGTGGGGACAACTTCGGTGTGGGGTCCATCCTTCAATATAAGGATTCTTTGCAGTCAGGGCCAGGGGCCCCCGGGCACACCCTTTTTCCATTTTCCCTGGGAAAGAAAACTCAGTAGTCCAGGTTCCTGATGTCAGTTTGTAGGGCTCCCTTGGGTCTATCAGGGCAGCACAAGTTTGAGGTGGGGACAACTTCGGTGTGGGGTCCATCCTTCGATATAAGGATTCTTTGCAATGAGGTCCCTACTCAGGTCCAGGGGCCCCTGGGCACACCATTTGGACATTTTCCCTGGGAAAGAAAACTCAGCAGTCCAGGTTCCTGATGTCAGTTTGTAGGGCTCCCTTGGGTCTATCAGGGTAGCACAATTTTGAGGTGGGGACAACTTCGGTGTGGGGTCCATCCTTCGATATAAGGTTTTTTTGTAGTGAGGGCCCTGTCCAGGGCTAGGGGACCCTGGGCACATCCTTTTTCCATTTTCCCTGGGAAAGAAAACTCAGCAGTCGAGGTTCCTGATGTCAGTTTGTAGGGCTCCCTTGGGTCTATCAGGGCAGCACAAGTTTGAGGTGGGGAGAACTTCGGTGTGGGGTGCATCCTTCGATATAAGGATTTTTTGCAGTCAGGGCCAGGGGCCCCAGGGCACATCCTTTTTCCATTTTCCCTGGGAAAGAAAACTCAGCAGTCCAGGTTCCTGATGTCAGTTTGTAGGGCTCCCTTGGGTCTATCAGGGCAGCACAAGTTTGAGGTGAGGACAACTTCGGTGTGGGGTCCATCCTTCGATATAAGGATTCTTTGCAGTCAGGGGCAGGGGCCCCTGGGCACATCCTTTTTCCATTTTCCCTGGGAAAGAAAACTCAGCAGTCCAGGTTCCTGATGTCAGTTTGTAGGGCTCCCTTGGGTCTATCAGGGCAGCACAAGTTTGAGGTGGGGACAACTTCGGTGTGGGGTCCATCCTTCGATATAAGGATTTTTTTCAGTCAGGGCCAAGGGCCCCCGGGCACGACCTTTGGCCATTTTCCCTGGGAAAGAAAACTCAGCAGTCCAGGTTCCTGATGTCAGTTTGTAGGGCTCCCTTGGGTGTATCAGGGCAGCACAAATTTGAGGTGGGGAGAACTTTGGTGTGGGGTCCATCCTTCGATATAAGGATTTTTTGCAGTCAGGGACAGGGGCCCCTGGGCACATCCTTTTTCCATTTTCCCTGGGAAAGAAAACTCAGCAGTCCAGGTTCCTGATGTCAGTTTGTAGGGCTCCCTTGGGTCTATCAGGGCAGCACAATTTTGAGGTGGGGACAACTTCGGTGTGGGGTCCATCCTTCGATATAAGGATTTTTTGTAGTGAGGGCCCTGTCCAGGGCTAGGGGTCCCTGGGCACAACCTTTTTCCATTTTCCCTGGGAAAGAAAACTCAGCAGTCCAGGTTCCTGATGTCAGTTTGTAGGGCTCCCTTGGGTCTATCAGGGCAGCACAAGTTTGAGGTGGGGACAACTTCGGTGTGGGCTCCATCCTTCGATATAAGGATTTTTTGCCGTCAGAACCAGGGGCCCCCGGGCACAACCTTTTTCCATTTTCCCTGGGAAAGAAAACTCAGCAGTCCAGGTTCCTGATGTCAGTTTGTAGGGCTCCCTTGGGTCTATCAGGGCAGCACAAGTTTGAGGTGGGGACAAATTCGGTGTGGGGTCCATCCTTCGAGATAAGGATTCTTTGCAGTCAGAACCAGGGGTCCCAGGGCACATCCTTTTTCCATTTTCCCTGGGAAAGAAAACTCAGCAGTCCAGGTTCCTGATGTCAGTTTGTAGGGCTCCCTTGGGTCTATCAGGGCAGCACAAGTTTGAGGTGGGGAGAACTTCGGTGTGGGGTGCATCCTTCGATATAAGGATTTTTTGCAGTCAGGGCCAGGGGCCCCAGGGCACATCCTTTTTCCATTTTCCCTGGGAAAGAAAACTCAGCAGTCCAGGTTCCTGATGTCAGTTTGTAGGGCTCCCTTGGGTGTATCAGGGCTGCACAAGTTTGAGGAGGGGACAACATCGGTGTGGGGTCCATCCTTCGATATAAGGATTTTTTTCAGTCAGGGCCAAGGGCCCCCGGGCACGACCTTTGGCTATTTTCCCTGGGAAAGAAAACTCAGCAGTCCAGGTTCCTGATGTCAGTTTGTAGGGCTACCTTGGGTCTCTCAGGGCAGCACAAGTTTGAGGTGGGGACAACTTCGGTGTGGGGTCCATCCTTCGAGATAAGGATTCTTTGCAGTCAGAACCAGGGGCCCCCGGGCACAACCTTTTTCCATTTTCCCTGGGAAAGAAAACTCAGCAGTCGAGGTTCCTGATGTCAGTTTGTAGGGCTCCCTTGGGTCTATCAGGGCAGCACAAGTTTGAGGTGGGGAGAACTTCGGTGTGGGGTGCATCCTTCGATATAAGGATTTTTTGCAGTCAGGGCCAGGGGCCCCAGGGCACATCCTTTTTCCATTTTCCCTGGGAAAGAAAACTCAGCAGTCCAGGTTCCTGATGTCAGTTTGTAGGGCTCCCTTGGGTCTATCAGGGCAGCACAAGTTTGAGGTGAGGACAACTTCGGTGTGGGGTCCATCCCTCGATATAAGGATTCTTCGCAGTCAGGGGCAGGGGCCCCTGGGCACATCCTTTTTCCATTTTCCCTGGGAAAGAAAACTCAGCAGTCCAGGTTCCTGATGTCAGTTTGTAGGGCTCCCTTGGGTCTATCAGGGCAGCACAAGTTTGAGGTGGGGACAACTTCGGTGTGGGGTCCATCCTTCGATATAAGGATTTTTTGCAGTCAGGGCCAGGGGACCCTGGGCACAACCTTTTTCCATTTTCCCTGGGAAAGAAAACTCAGCAGTCCAGGTTCCTGATGTCAGTTTGTAGGGCTCCCTTGGGTCTATCAGGGCAGCACAAATTTGAGGTGGGGGGAACTTTGGTGTGGGGTCCATCCTTCGATATAAGGATTTTTTGCAGTCAGGGACAGGGGCCCCTGGGCACATCCTTTTTCCATTTTCCCTGGGAAAGAAAACTCAGCAGTCCAGGTTCCTGATGTCAGTTTGTAGGGCTCCCTTGGGTCTATCAGGGCAGCACAAGTTTGAGGTGGGGACAACTTCGGTGTGGGGTCCATCCTTCGATATAAGGATTTTTTGTAGTGAGGGCCCTGTCCAGGGCTAGGGGTCCCTGGGCACAACCTTTTTCCATTTTCCCTGGGAAAGAAAACTCAGCAGTCCAGGTTCCTGATGTCAGTTTGTAGGGCTCCCTTGGGTCTATCAGGGCAGCACAAGTTTGAGGTGGGGACAATTTCGGTGTGGGGTCCATCCTTCGATATAAGGATTTCTTGTAGTGAGGTCCCTGCCCAAGGCCAGCCGCCCCTGGGCACAACCTTTTTCCATTTTCCCTGGGAAAGAAAACTCAGCAGTCGAGGTTCCTGATGTCAGTTTGTAGGGCTCCCTTGGGTCTTTCAGGGCAGCACAAGTTTGAGGTGGGGACAACTTCGGTGTGGGCTCCATCCTTCGATATAAGGATTCTTTCCAGTCAGAACCAGGGGCCCCCGGGCACATCCTTTTTCCATTTTCCCTGGGAAAGAAAACTCAGCAGTCCAGGTTCCTGATGTCAGTTTGTAGGGCTCCCTTGGGTGTATCAGGGCAGCACAAGTTTGAGGTGGGGACAACTTCGGTGTGGGGTCCATCCTTCGATATAAGGATTTCTTGTAGTGAGGTCCCTGCCCAAGGCCAGCGGCCCGTGGGCACAACCTTTTTCCATTTTCCCTGGGAAAGAAAACTCAGCAGTCCAGGTTCCTGATGTCAGTTTGTAGGGCTCCCTTGGGTCTATCAGGGCAGCACACGTTTGAGGTGGGGACAACTTCGGTGTGGGCTCCATCCTTCGATATAAGGATTCTTTGCAGTCAGAACCAGGGGCCCCCGGGCACAACCTTTTTCCATTTTCCCTGGGAAAGAAAACTCAGCAGTCCAGGTTCCTGATGTCAGTTTGTAGGGCTCCCTTGGGTGTATCAGGGCAGCACAAGTTTGAGGTGGGGACAAATTCGGTGTGGGGTCCATCCTTCGAGATAAGGATTCTTTGCAGTCAGAACCAGGGGTCCCCGGGCACATCCTTTTTCCATTTTCCCTGGGAAAGAAAACTCAGCAGTCCAGGTTCCTGATGTCAGTTTGTAGGGCTCCCTTGGGTCTATCAGGGCAGCACAAGTTTGAGGTGGGGACAATTTCGGTGTGGGGTGCATCCTTCGATATAAGGATTTTTTGCAGTCAGGGCCAGGGGCCCCAGGGCACATCCTTTTTCCATTTTCCCTGGGAAAGAAAACTCAGCAGTCCAGGTTCCTGATGTCAGTTTGTAGGGCTCCCTTGGGTGTATCAGGGCTGCACAAGTTTGAGGAGGGGACAACTTCGGTGTGGGGTCCATCCTTCGATATAAGGATTTTTTTCAGTCAGGGCCAAGGGCCCCCGGGCACGACCTTTGGCCATTTTCCCTGGGAAAGAAAACTCAGCAGTCCAGGTTCCTGATGTCAGTTTGTAGGGCTCCCTTGGGTCTCTCAGGGCAGCACAAGTTTGAGGTGGGGACAACTTCGGTGTGGGGTCCATCCTTCAATATAAGGATTCTTTGCAGTCAGGGCCAGGGGCCCCCGGGCACATCCTTTTTCCATTTTTCCTGGGAAAGAAAACTCAGCAGTCCAGGTTCCTGATGTCAGTTTGTAGGGCTCCCTTGGGTGTATCAGGGCAGCACAAGTTTGAGGTGGGGACAACTTCGGTGTGGGGTCCATCCTTCGATATAAGGATTCTTTGCAATGAGGTCCCTACTCAGGTCCAGGGGCCCCTGGGCACACCATTTGGACATTTTCCCTGGGAAAGAAAACTCAGCAGTCCAGGTTCCTGATGTCAGTTTGTAGGGCTCCCTTGGGTCTATCAGGGCAGCACAATTTTGAGGTGGGGACAACTTCGGTGTGGGGTCCATCCTTCGATATAAGGATTTCTTGTAGTGAGGTCCCTGCCCAAGGCCAGCCGCCCCTGGGCACAACCTTTTTCCATTTTCCCTGGGAAAGGAAACTCAGCAGTCCAGGTTCCTGATGTCAGTTTGTAGGGCTCCCTTGGGTCTATCAGGGCAGCACAAGTTTGAGGTGGGGACAACTTCGGTGTGGGGTCCATCCTTCGATATAAGGATTCTTTGCAGTCAGGGCCAGGGGCCCCCGGGCACATCCTTTTTCCATTTTCCCTGGGAAAGAAAACTCAGCAGTCCAGGTTCCTGATGTCAGTTTGTAGGGCTCCCTTGGGTCTATCAGGGCAGCACAAGTTTGAGGTGGGGACAACTTCGGTGTGGGGTCCATCCTTCGATATAAGGATTCTTTGCAGTCAGAACCAGGGGCCCCCGGGCACAACCTTTTTCCATTTTCCCTGGGAAAGAAAACTCAGCAGTCCAGGTTCCTGATGTCAGTTTGTAGGGCTCCCTTGGGTCTATCAGGGCAGCACAAGTTTGAGGTGGGGACAAATTCGGTGTGGGGTCCATCCTTCGAGATAAGGATTCTTTGCAGTCAGAACCAGGGGCCCCCAGGCACAACCTTTTTCCATTTTCCCTGGGAAAGAAAACTCAGCAGTCCAGGTTCCTGATGTCAGTTTGTAGGGCTCCCTTGGGTCTATCAGGGTAGCACAATTTTGAGGTGGGGACAACTTCGGTGTGGGGTCCATCCTTCGATATAAGGTTTTTTTGTAGTGAGGGCCCTGTCCATGGCTAGGGGACCCTGGGCACATCCTTTTTCCATTTTCCCTGGGAAAGAAAACTCAGCAGTCGAGGTTCCTGATGTCAGTTTGTAGGGCTCCCTTGGGTCTATCAGGGCAGCACAAGTTTGAGGTGGGGACAACTTCGGTGTGGGGTGCATCCTTCGATATAAGGATTTTTTGCAGTCAGGGCCAGGGGCCCCAGGGCACATCCTTTTTCCATTTTCCCTGGGAAAGAAAACTCAGCAGTCCAGGTTCCTGATGTCAGTTTGTAGGGCTCCCTTGGGTCTATCAGGGCAGCACAAGTTTGAGGTGAGGACAACTTCGGTGTGGGGTCCATCCTTCGATATAAGGATTCTTTGCAGTCAGGGGCAGGGGCCCCTGGGCACATCCTTTTTCCATTTTCCCTGGGAAAGAAAACTCAGCAGTCCAGGTTCCTGATGTCAGTTTGTAGGGCTCCCTTGGGTGTATCAGGGCAGCACAAGTTTGAGGTGGGGACAACTTCGGTGTGGGGTCCATCCTTCGATATAAGGATTTTTTTCAGTCAGGGCCAAGGGCCCCCGGGCACGACCTTTGGCCATTTTCCCTGGGAAAGAAAACTCAGCAGTCCAGGTTCCTGATGTCAGTTTGTAGGGCTCCCTTGGGTCTATCAGGGCAGAACAAGTTTGAGGTGGGGACAATTTCGGTGTGGGGTCCATCCTTCGATATAAGGATTTCTTGTAGTGAGGTCCCTGCCCAAGGCCAGCCGCCCCTGGGCACAACCTTTTTCCATTTTCCCTGGGAAAGGAAACTCAGCAGTCCAGGTTCCTGATGTCAGTTTGTAGGGCTCCCTTGGGTCTATCAGGGCAGCACAATTTTGAGGTGGGGACAACTTCGGTGTGGGGTGCATCCTTCGATATAAGGATTTTTTGCAGTCAGGGCCAGGGGCCCCAGGGCACATCCTTTTTCCATTTTCCCTGGGAAAGAAAACTCAGCAGTCCAGGTTCCTGATGTCAGTTTGTAGGGCTCCCTTGGGTGTATCAGGGCTGCACAAGTTTGAGGAGGGGACAACTTCGGTGTGGGGTCCATCCTTCGATATAAGGATTTTTTTCAGTCAGGGCCAAGGGCCCCCGGGCACGACCTTTGGTCATTTTCCCTGGGAAAGAAAACTCAGCAGTCCAGGTTCCTGATGTCAGTTTGTAGGGCTCCCTTGGGTCTCTCAGGGCAGCACAAGTTTGAGGTGGGGACAACTTCGGTGTGGGGTCCATCCTTCAATATAAGGATTCTTTGCAGTCAGGGCCAGGGGCCCCCGGGCACATCCTTTTTCCATTTTTCCTGGGAAAGAAAACTCAGCAGTCCAGGTTCCTGATGTCAGTTTGTAGGGCTCCCTTGGGTGTATCAGGGCAGCACAAGTTTGAGGTGGGGACAACTTCGGTGTGGGGTCCATCCTTCGATATAAGGATTTTTTGCAGTGAGGTCCCTGCCCAGGGCCGGGGCCCCTGGGCACATCCTTTTTCCATTTTCCCTGGGAAAGAAAACTCAGCAGTCCAGGTTCCTGATGTCAGTTTGTAGGGCTCCCTTGGGTCTATCAGGGCAGCACAAGTTTGAGGTGGGGACAACTTCGGTGTGGGGTCCATCCTTCGATATAAGGATTCTTTGCAATGAGGTCCCTACTCAGGTCCAGGGGCCCCTGGGCACACCATTTGGACATTTTCCCTGGGAAAGAAAACTCAGCAGTCCAGGTTCCTGATGTCAGTTTGTAGGGCTCCCTTGGGTCTTTCAGGGCAGCACAAGTTTGAGGTGGGGACAACTTCGGTGTGGGGTCCATCGTTCGATATAAGGATTCTTTCCAGTCAGAACTAGGGGCCCCCGGGCACATCCTTTTTCCATTTTCCCTGGGAAAGAAAACTCAGCAGTCCAGGTTCCTGATGTCAGTTTGTAGGGCTCCCTTGGGTCTATCAGGGCAGCACAAGTTTGAGGTGGGGACAACTTCGGTGTGGGGTCCATCCTTCGATATAAGGATTTCTTGTAGTGAGGTCCCTGCCCAAGGCCAGTGGCCCGTGGGCACAACCTTTTTCCATTTTCCCTGGGAAAGAAAACTCAGCAGTCCAGGTTCCTGATGTCAGTTTGTAGGGCTCCCTTGGGTCTATCAGGGCAGCACAAGTTTGAGGTGGGGACAACTTCGGTGTGGGGTCCATCCTTCGATATAAGGATTCTTTGCAGTCAGGGCCAGGGGCCCCCGGGCACATCCTTTTTCCATTTTCCCTGGGAAAGAAAACTCAGCAGTCCAGGTTCCTGATGTCAGTTTGTAGGGCTCCCTTGGGTCTATCAGGGCAGCACAAGTTTGAGGTGGGGACAACTTCGGTGTGGGGTCCATCCTTCGATATAAGGATTCTTTGCAGTCAGAACCAGGGGCCCCCAGGCACAACCTTTTTCCATTTTCCCTGGGAAAGAAAACTCAGCAGTCCAGGTTCCTGATGTCAGTTTGTAGGGCTCCCTTGGGTCTATCAGGGCAGCACAAGTTTGAGGTGGGGACAAATTCGGTGTGGGGTCCATCCTTCGAGATAAGGATTCTTTGCAGTCAGAACCAGGGGTCCCCGGGCACATCCTTTTTCCATTTTCCCTGGGAAAGAAAACTCAGCAGTCCAGGTTCCTGATGTCAGTTTGTAGGGCTCCCTTGGGTCTATCAGGGTAGCACAATTTTGAGGTGGGGACAACTTCGGTGTGGGGTCCATCCTTCGATATAAGGTTTTTTTGTAGTGAGGGCCCTGTCCAGGGCTAGGGGACCCTGGGCACAACCTTTTTCCATTTTCCCTGGGAAAGAAAACTCAGCAGTCCAGGTTCCTGATGTCAGTTTGTAGGGCTCCCTTGGGTGTATCAGGGCTGCACAAGTTTGAGGTGGGGACAACTTCGGTGTGGGGTCCATCCTTCGATATAAGGATTTTTTTCAGTCAGGGCCAAGGGCCCCCGGGCGCGACCTTTGGCCATTTTCCCTGGGAAAGAAAACTCAGCAGTCCAGGTTCCTGATGTCAGTTTGTAGGGCTCCCTTGGGTCTATCAGGGCAGCACAAGTTTGAGGTGGGGACAACTTCGGTGTGGGGTCCATCCTTCGATATAAGGATTTTTTGTAGTGAGGGCCCTACTCAGGTCCAGGGGCCCCTGGGCACATCATTTGGACATTTTGCCTGGGAAAGAAAACTCAGCAGTCCAGGTTCCTGATGTCAATTTGTAGGGCTCCCTTGGGTGTATCAGGGCAGCACAAGTTTGAGGTGGGGACAACTTCGGTGTGGGGTCCATCCTTCGATATAAGGATTTTTTGCAGTGAGGTCCCTGCCCAGGGCCGGGGCCCCTGGGCACATCCTTTTTCCATTTTCCCTGGGAAAGAAAACTCAGCAGTCCAGGTTCCTGATGTCAGTTTGTAGGGCTCCCTTGGGTCTATCAGGGCAGAACAAGTTTGAGGTGGGGACAACTTCGGTGTGGGGTCCATCCTTCGATATAAGGATTTTTTGTAGTGAGGGCCCTGTCCAGGGCTAGGGGACCTTGGGCACATCCTTTTTCCATTTTCCCTGGGAAAGAAAACTCAGCAGTCCAGGTTCCTGATGTCAGTTTGTAGGGCTCCCTTGGGTCTATCAGGGCAGCACAAGTTTGAGGTGGGGACAACTTCGGTGTGGGGTCCATCCTTCGATATAAGGATTCTTTGCAGTCAGGGCCAGGGGCCCCCGGGCACATCCTTTTTCCATTTTCCCTGGGAAAGAAAACTCAGCAGTCCAGGTTCCTGATGTCAGTTTGTAGGGCTCCCTTGGGTCTATCAGGGCAGCACAAGTTTGAGGTGGGGACAACTTCGGTGTGGGGTCCATCCTTCAATATAAGGATTTTTTGCAGTCAGGGCCAGGGGCCCCAGGGCACATCCTTTTTCCATTTTCCCTGGGAAAGAAAACTCAGCAGTCCAGGTTCCTGATGTCAGTTTGTAGGGCTCCCTTGGGTCTATCAGGGCAGCACAAGTTTGAGGTGGGGACAACTTCGGTGTGGGGTCCATCCTTCGATATAAGGATTCTTTGCAGTCAGAACCAGGGGCCCCCGGGCACAACCTTTTTCCATTTTCCCTGGGAAAGAAAACTCAGCAGTCCAGGTTCCTGATGTCAGTTTGTAGGGCTCCCTTGGGTCTATCAGGGCAGCACAATTTTGAGGTGGGGACAACTTCGGTGTGGAGTCCATCCTTCGATATAAGGTTTTTTTGTAGTGTGGGCCCTGTCCAGGGCTAGGGGACCCTGGGCACAACCTTTTTCCATTTTCCCTGGGAAAGAAAACTCAGCAGTCGAGGTTCCTGATGTCAGTTTGTAGGGCTCCCTTGGGTCTATCAGGGCAGCAGAAGTTTGAGGTGGGGAGAACTTCGGTGTGGGGTGCATCCTTCGATATAAGGATTTTTTGCAGTCAGGGCCAGGGGCCCCAGGGCACATCCTTTTTCCATTTTCCCTGGGAAAGAAAACTCAGCAGTCCAGGTTCCTGATGTCAGTTTGTAGGGCTCCCTTGGGTCTATCAGGGCAGAACAAGTTTGAGGTGGGGACAACTTCGGTGTGGGGTCCATCCTTCGATATAAGGATTTTTTGTAGTGAGGGCCCTGCCCAAGGCCAGCCGCCCCTGGGCACAACCTTTTTCCATTTTCCCTGGGAAAGGAAACTCAGCAGTCCAGGTTCCTGATGTCAGTTTGTAGGGCTCCCTTGGGTCTATCAGGGCAGCTCAAGTTTGAGGTGGGGACAACTTCGGTGTGGGGTCCATCCTTCGATATAAGGATTTTTTGCAGTCAGGGCCAGGGGACCCTAGGCACAACCTTTTTCCATTTTCCCTGGGAAAGAAAACTCAGCAGTCCAGGTTCCTGATGTCAGTTTGTAGGGCTCCCTTGGGTCTATCAGGGCAGCACAATTTTGAGGTGGGGACAATTTCGGTGTGGGGTCCATCCTTCGATATAAGGATTTCTTGTAGTGAGGTCCCTGCCCAAGGCCAGTCGCCCCTGGGCACAACCTTTTTCCATTTTCCCTGGGAAAGAAAACTCAGCAGTCGAGGTTCCTGATGTCAGTTTGTAGGGCTCCCTTGGGTCTTTCAGGGCAGCACAAGTTTGAGGTGGGGACAACTTCGGTGTGGGGTCCATCGTTCGATATAAGGATTCTTTCCAGTCAGAACCAGGGGCCCCCGGGCACATCCTTTTTCCATTTTCCCTGGGAAAGAAAACTCAGCAGTCCAGGTTCCTGATGTCAGTTTGTAGGGCTCCCTTGGGTCTATCAGGGCAGCACAAGTTTGAGGTGGGGACAACTTCGGTGTGGGGTCCATCCTTCGATATAAGGATTTCTTGTAGTGAGGTCCCTGCCCAAGGCCAGTGGCCCGTGGGCACAACCTTTTTCCATTTTCCCTGGGACAGAAAACTCAGCAGTCCAGGTTCCTGATGTCAGTTTGTAGGGCTCCCTTGGGTCTATCAGGGCAGCACAAGTTTGAGGTGGGGACAACTTCGGTGTGGGGTCCATCCTTCGATATAAGGATTCTTTGCAGTCAGGGCCAGGGGCCCCCGGGCACATCCTTTTTCCATTTTCCCTGGGAAAGAAAACTCAGCAGTCCAGGTTCCTGATGTCAGTTTGTAGGGCTCCCTTGGGTCTATCAGGGCAGCACAAGTTTGAGGTGGGGACAAATTCGGTGTGGGGTCCATCCTTCGATATAAGGATTCTTTGCAGTCAGAACCAGGGGCCCCCGGGCACATCCTTTTTCCATTTTCCCTGGGAAAGAAAACTCAGCAGTCCAGGTTCCTGATGTCAGTTTGTAGGGCTCCCTTGGGTCTATCAGGGTAGCACAATTTTGAGGTGGGGACAACTTCGGTGTGGGGTCCATCCTTCGATATAAGGATTTTTTGTAGTGAGGGCCCTGTCCAGGGCTAGGGGACCCTGGGCACAACCTTTTTCCATTTTCCCTGGGAAAGAAAACTCAGCAGTCCAGGTTCCTGATGTCAGTTTGTAGGGCTCCCTTGGGTCTATCAGGGCAGCACAAGTTTGAGGTGGGGAGAACTTCGGTGTGGGGTGCATCCTTCGATATAAGGATTTTTGCAGTCAGGGCCAGGGGCCCCAGGGCACATCCTTTTTCCATTTTCCCTGGGAAAGAAAACTCAGCAGTCCAGGTTCCTGATGTCAGTTTGTAGGGCTCCCTTGGGTCTATCAGGGCAGCACAAGTTTGAGGTGAGGACAACTTCGGTGTGGGGTCCATCCTTCGATATAAGGATTTTTTGCAGTGAGGTCCCTGCCCAGGGCCAGGGCCCCTGGGCACATCCTTTTTCCATTTTCCCTGGGAAAGAAAACTCAGCAGTCCAGGTTCCTGATGTCAGTTTGTAGGGCTCCCTTGGGTCTATCAGGGCAGCACAATTTTGAGGTGGGGACAACTTCGGTGTGGGGTCCATCCTTCGATATAAGGATTTTTTGTAGTGAGGGCCCTGTCCAGGGCTAGGGGTCCCTGGGCACAACCTTTTTCCATTTTCCCTGGGAAAGAAAACTCAGCAGTCCAGGTTCCTGATGTCAGTTTGTAGGGCTCCCTTGGGTCTATCAGGGCAGCACAAGTTTGAGGTGGGGACAATTTCGGTGTGGGGTCCATCCTTCGATATAAGGATTTCTTGTAGTGAGGTCCCTGCCCAAGGCCAGCCGCCCCTGGGCACAACCTTTTTCCATTTTCCCTGGGAAAGAAAACTCAGCAGTCGAGGTTCCTGATGTCAGTTTGTAGGGCTCCCTTGGGTCTTTCAGGGCAGCACAAGTTTGAGGTGGGGACAACTTCGGTGTGGGCTCCATCCTTCGATATAAGGATTCTTTGCAGTCAGAACCAGGGGCCCCCGGGCACAACCTTTTTCCATTTTCCCTGGGAAAGAAAACTCAGCAGTCCAGGTTCCTGATGTCAGTTTGTAGGGCTCCCTTGGGTCCATCAGGGCAGCACAAGTTTGAGGTGGGGACAAATTCGGTGTGGGGTCCATCCTTCAAGATAAGGATTCTTTGCAGTCAGAACCAGGGGTCCCCGGGCACATCCTTTTTCCATTTTCCCTGGGAAAGAAAACTCAGCAGTCCAGGTTCCTGATGTCAGTTTGTAGGGCTCCCTTGGGTCTATCAGGGCAGCACAAGTTTGAGGTGGGGAGAACTTCGGTGTGGGGTGCATCCTTCGATATAAGGATTTTTTGCAGTCAGGGCCAGGGGCCCCAGGGCACATCCTTTTTCCATTTTCCCTGGGAAAGAAAACTCAGCAGTCCAGGTTCCTGATGTCAGTTTGTAGGGCTCCCTTGGGTGTATCAGGGCTGCACAAGTTTGAGGAGGGGACAACTTCGGTGTGGGGTCCATCCTTCGATATAAGGATTTTTTTCAGTCAGGGCCAAGGTCCCCCGGGCACGACCTTTTTCCATTTTCCCTGGGAAAGAAAACTCAGCAGTCCAGGTTCCTGATGTCAGTTTGTAGGGCTACCTTGGGTCTCTCAGGGCAGCACAAGTTTGAGGTGGGGACAACTTCGGTGTGGGGTCCATCCTTCAATATAAGGATTCTTTGCAGTCAGGGCCAGGGGCCCCCGGGCACATCCTTTTTCCATTTTTCCTGGGAAAGAAAACTCAGCAGTCCAGGTTCCTGATGTCAGTTTGTAGGGCTCCCTTGGGTGTATCAGGGCAGCACAAGTTTGAGGTGGGGACAACTTCGGTGTGGGGTCCATCCTTCGATATAAGGATTTTTTGCAGTGAGGTCCCTGCCCAGGGCCGGGGCCCCTGGGCACATCCTTTTTCCATTTTCCCTGGGAAAGAAAACTCAGCAGTCCAGGTTCCTGATGTCAGTTTGTAGGGCTCCCTTGGGTCTATCAGGGCAGCACAAGTTTGAGGTGGGGACAACTTCGGTGTGGGGTCCATCCTTCGATATAAGGATTCTTTGCAGTCAGGGCCAGGGGCCCCCGGGCACATCCTTTTTCCATTTTCCCTGGGAAAGAAAACTCAGCAGTCCAGGTTCCTGATGTCAGTTTGTAGGGCTCCCTTGGGTCTATCAGGGCAGCACAAGTTTGAGGTGGGGACAACTTCGGTGTGGGGTCCATCCTTCGAGATAAGGATTCTTTGCAGTCAGAACCAGGGGCCCCCAGGCACAACCTTTTTCCATTTTCCCTGGGAAAGAAAACTCAGCAGTCCAGGTTCCTGATGTCAGTTTGTAGGGCTCCCTTGGGTCTATCAGGGTAGCACAATTTTGAGGTGGGGACAACTTCGGTGTGGGGTCCATCCTTCGATATAAGGTTTTTTTCTAGTGAGGCCCCAGCCCAGGGCCAAGGGCCCCTGGGCACATCCTTTTTCCATTTTCCCTGGGAAAGAAAACTCAGCAGTCCAGGTTCCTGATGTCAGTTTGTAGGGCTCCCTTGGGTCTATCAGGGCAGCACTAGTTTGAGGTGAGGACAACTTCGGTGTGGGGTCCATCCTTCGATATAAGGATTCTTTGCAGTCAGGGGCAGGGGCCCCTGGGCACATCCTTTTTCCATTTTCCCTGGGAAAGAAAACTCAGCAGTCCAGGTTCCTGATGTCAGTTTGTAGGGCTCCCTTGGGTCTATCAGGGCAGCACAAGTTTGAGGTGGGGACAACTTCGGTGTGGGGTCCATCCTTCGATATAAGGATTTTTTGCAGTCAGGGCCAGGGGACCCTGGGCACAACCTTTTTCCATTTTCCCTGGGAAAGAAAACTCAGCAGTCCAGGTTCCTGATGTCAGTTTGTAGGGCTCCCTTGGGTCTATCAGGGCAGCACAAATTTGAGGTGGGGAGAACTTTGGTGTGGGGTCCATCCTTCGATATAAGGATTTTTTGCAGTCAGGGACAGGGGCCCCTGGGCACATCCTTTTTCCATTTTCCCTGGGAAAGAAAACTCAGCAGTCCAGGTTCCTGATGTCAGTTTGTAGGGCTCCCTTGGGTCTATCAGGGCAGCACAAGTTTGAGGTGGGGACAACTTCGGTGTGGGGTCCATCCTTCGATATAAAGATTTTTTGCAGTGAGGTCCCTGCCCAGGGCCAGGGCCCCTGGGCACATCCTTTTTCCATTTTCCCTGGGAAAGAAAACTCAGCAGTCCAGGTTCCTGATGTCAGTTTGTAGGGCTCCCTTGGGTCTATCAGGGCAGCACAATTTTGAGGTGGGGACAACTTCGGTGTGGGGTCCATCCTTCGATATAAGGACTTTTTGTAGTGAGGGCCCTGTCCAGGGCTAGGGGTCCCTGGGCACAACCTTTTTCCATTTTCCCTGGGAAAGAAAACTCAGCAGTCCAGGTTCCTGATGTCAGTTTGTAGGGCTCCCTTGGGTCTATCAGGGCAGCACAAGTTTGAGGTGGGGACAATTTCGGTGTGGGGTCCATCCTTCGATATAAGGATTTCTTGTAGTGAGGTCCCTGCCCAAGGCCAGCCGCCCCTGGGCACAACCTTTTTCCATTTTCCCTGGGAAAGAAAACTCAGCAGTCGAGGTTCCTGATGTCAGTTTGTAGGGCTCCCTTGGGTCTTTCAGGGCAGCACAAGTTTGAGGTGGGGACAACTTCGGTGTGGGCTCCATCCTTCGATATAAGGATTCTTTCCAGTCAGAACCAGGGTCCCCCGGGCACATCCTTTTTCCATTTTCCCTGGGAAAGAAAACTCAGCAGTCCAGGTTCCTGATGTCAGTTTGTAGGGCTCCCTTGGGTCTATCAGGGCAGCACAAGTTTGAGGTGGGGACAACTTCGGTGTGGGGTCCATCCTTCGATATAAGGATTTCTTGTAGTGAGGTCCCTGCCCAAGGCCAGCGGCCCGTGGGCACAACCTTTTTCCATTTTCCCTGGGAAAGAAAACTCAGCAGTCCAGGTTCCTGATGTCAGTTTGTAGGGCTCCCTTGGGTGTATCAGGGCAGCACAAGTTTGAGGTGGGGACAAATTCGGTGTGGGGTCCATCCTTCGATATAAGGATTCTTTGCAGTCAGGGCCAGGGGCCCCCGGGCACATCCTTTTTCCATTTTCCCTGGGAAAGAAAACTCAGCAGTCCAGGTTCCTGATGTCAGTTTGTAGGGCTCCCTTGGGTCTATCAGGGCAGCACAAGTTTGAGGTGGGGACAACTTCGGTGTGGGCTCCATCCTTCAATATAAGGATTTTTTGCAGTCAGGGCCAGGGGCCCCAGGGCACATCCTTTTTCCATTTTCCCTGGGAAAGAAAACTCAGCAGTCCAGGTTCCTGATGTCAGTTTGTAGGGCTCCCTTGGGTCTATCAGGGCAGCACAAGTTTGAGGTGGGGACAACTTCGGTGTGGGCTCCATCCTTCGATATAAGGATTCTTTGCAGTCAGAACCAGGGGCCCCCGGGCACAACCTTTTTCCATTTTCCCTGGGAAAGAAAACTCAGCAGTCCAGGTTCC